>NW_007247114.1:0-14354 GCF_000164805.1 Carlito syrichta
CCTTTTCATTGTTTGTATTCCAAAGTCAATTTTCTCAGTGTCTGCTCTCCCAGGCGTCTGGGAGAGACCCATACTCTTCTTTTGGTTTTTCTTCATTTCTGTAGATTTTTCTCCCTTTACCCCTTTCCCTCCCCCTCTTCAATTCTGTTTTTGAGGGAAGGTGGGGTTGCTTTTATGTCTCTTCTGCAATGACCTGTTCTTCCTTATGAGGGTCTTCTGGTTTTGTTCACTTTTCCCTCTGCTTTACAGTCTGTCTATTCAGCAGTTTGCAGTCTTGGTCCGTTCAGAGAATCTCACCAGTTCACCTATGCCGTCGCCATCTTGCCCCGTCCCTATATGTTGGTTTTTCAGAGAATAGTCCTCTGTTATAATTAGTATCCCATTGATTGGACCTCTTTCATCTTGGGTGCCACATTGACTGGACATCCTCTGTGATTGGTGCCCAAATGATTGACCATCATCTGTGATGAATACCCAGTGACTACCACTTTTCTGTGATAGGTGTTCTACTAATGGTGCTTCTTCCCAAATGGGCATCCCAGAGATTAGTACTCCTCTGTAATGGGTGCCCCAGTTTCTGACCCTCCTTCATAATGGGTGTCTCAATAACAGACCTTCCTTTGTGAAGAGGTCCCCAGTGAGTGGATCTTTTTCATAATAGGTGCTCCATTGCCTGGAACTCCTTCATGATTGGAGTCCCAGTGATGGGTCCTCCTCCCTGATGAGTTTCTCAATGACTGACCCTTCTCTGTGATAAGTGCCTTAGTGACTGTGTCTGCTAGTGATGAATGCCTTAGTTAAAAGCCCACCTCAATTATTGGTGCTATAAGACTGTTCCTTTTTGGTGATTTGTGCCCAATTGATTGGCCCTCCTCCTTAACTGATGCTGAGTGACTAGCCCTCCTCTGTGATGGGTGTCTCAGAAACTGAACTTCCTTCAAATTGGGTGCCCCAGTGATGAGCACTCCTTTTGATGGCTGTTCTAATGGCTGGACTTCCTTATTGTTGGGTGCCCCAATGACTTGCCCTTTTTTGTGGTGGTAGTCTCAATGATGGGTCCTCCTGCATAATGGGTGACCCACTGACTGACCCTCCCTTATTACTGGTGCCACTATTACAATCCCTTATTTGTATAAGTCTTTCGTTGACCAGCCTCCCATGACTGGTCCTCTTCTGTTATGAATGCCTCAGTGACTTCCCCTCCTCTGTGATGAGTGCCCCAGTCTCTGGCCTTCCACTGTGATAGCTCTCCTCATGATTGGTTCTCCTTTGTGATCGGTGCTTCATTGTCTTTCTCTCTTCTGTAAAGGACCAGTGACTGGTCCTTCTCAGTGATTGAGGCTACAGTGAATATCTCTCCTCTGTGATAGGTGCCTTGGTGAGTGACACTCTTCACGTGTTTGGTGCCTCATTGACTGGCCTACTCTCTGATCAGTGCTCCAGTTACTGACACTCATCTGTGATGGTCACTCTAGTGACTGGACTCCGTGATAGGTGCCTCAGGTTCTGGATTTCCACTGTTATGGGTAACCTGGTTCCCAGCCTTGTCTGATGGGTGACACAGTGGCTTGTTTTCTTTTGTTATGGGTTTCACAGAGACTAGCTCTTCTTTGTGATAGATGGTCTGGTTACTGAGCCTTCTCTATATCAGGGACCCCTGGGAATGGACCTCTCTGTCATGGGTTTTCCTGTCATTGGATCTCCTCCACAATTGGTGTCACAGTGAATAGCACTCCTCTGTGATGGGTGCCCTGTGACTGACTGGATTGCATGACAGATACCCCAGTGACTGAGTCTTCTTTATAATGAGTGCCTCAGTATTTGACTTTTCTTTGTGATGGGAGCCCCAGTGGCTTGCCATCCTCTTTGAAAAATTCCCCAGAGACCTATTCTCTTCCATAATGGGTGCTCCAGTTACTAGCTTTCTTCTGTGATTGTTGCCCCTGAGACTGGGTCTCCTATATAAAGTGTGTCCCAGTGATTACCTCTCCTACATATGTTTGTCCTAGTGACTGGGCCTACTTGGTGATTCGTGTTCAAAATTGTCTCTCCTCCATAATGTGTGCCCTAGTGACTAGACCCCCTCTTTGATGGGTTTTCCAGTAACTGGGTCTTCTCCATTATTCATGACCCAGTGACTGGACATCCTCCTTATGGGTGCCCAACTGACTGGGCATCCTTTGTGATTGGTGTCCTAGTGACCAGCATTCCTCATAATGATTGGCCCTGTGACTTTCATCTTCAAAGTTTGTTCCAATTAATGGTACACCTCAATAATGGATATCCCAGTGATTAACCCTCCTTTAAGATGGGTGTCCCCTTACTTGTCATCCTGTGTGATGGGTGCTCCAGTGAGTAGAGTTTCACTGTTATGGGAGATCCTTTGGTTGGCCCTTCTACTTGATTCACAGCCAGGGACTGGTCTTCCTCTGAGATATGTTCAATAGTGGCAAAGCTTCTTTTGTGACCGTCCCTACTCTGTGATGAGTGCTATAGTGAATGACCCTGTTTTGTGGTGGGTAATTCAGAGACTGCCCCACCTCTTTTATGAGGCCCTAGTGAGTGGCCCATCTGTGTGATAGATGCCTCTATGACTGGCCCTTATCTCTGATAGTTATTCCAGTGATTAACCATTCTCCAAAACTGGTGACCCAGTGAATACTTCTGGGATGAGTTACCAGTGTCTGGTTCTCCTCCATATGGGTGCTCCTGTGACTTGTCCTCCTCTGGGATGGGTTTCCAGTTACTATCCTCTGTGATGTTGCCTATGTGACTAACCCTATTCTGTGATTGATGATCTTGTTACTGGGTCTCCTCCAAAAGGATGCCCAAGTGATTGGTCAATCTCCTCAATGGATCTCAGTGACTGGCCCTCTTTTGTGATAAGTACCTCAGTAACTGTTCCTCCTCTATGATAGGTGCACCCAATGAGTAGACCTCCTATGTGAAGGGTCACACACTTACAATGCTTTCTTTGTGATGGATGCCCCAGGAATGGCCCTCCTCTGTGGTGGGTGCCTCAGTGACTGGTCATAATCAATAATTGTTACTCCATTAACTAACCCTCCTCTGTCATTGTTGTCCCACTAACTGGGCCTCCTGGATAATGTGTCTCCCATTGACTGGCCTTCCTTTGTGAAAGATATCCAGGGACTGAATAACTTTTATAGAGTGTGGCCTAGTGTCTGGCTCTCTGGTGATTGGTGCCCTAGTGACTGGCCATCATATATGTTGGATGCCCCAGTGACTAACCCTACTTTGTGACGGGTGTTCCAGTGACTGGGCCTCCTCCATAATGGTGCCCCAGTGACTATTCCTCCTCTGTGATCAGTGTCAAAATGATTGTTCATCCTTTGTGATGGGTTCCACAGTATAGAACCATCTTTTATGATGAGTATTATAGTATGTGGGCCTGCCTCAAAATGAATGCCCCAGTGACAAACCCTACTCTCTGATACTGCCCTGTTGAATGGCCCTTCTCTGTGATGGGTCCCAGTGCCCGAGCCGCCTCCATAATAGATGCTCCATTAACTGACTCTACACTGTTATTGGAGCCTCAGTGACTGACACTTATCCAAAATGGGTGCTCCAGTGAGTAGTCCTCATGTCTGATATATATCCCAGTTTCTGGACTTCCTCCATAATGAATGCCCTAGTGACAGGCCCTCTTCTATGATGGGTTCCCAGTGCCTGTTTAGCCATAGTAGGTGCAACTTTGATTGGGACTCCACTGTGATTAGTGTCCCAGCAACTGGCCCTTCTCTAAATAGGGTGCCCCTGTGGTTAGCCCTCTTCTTAGATAGATGTCCCACTAACAGGGTCTCCTTCATAATTGGTGTCCCAATGTCTAGCCCACCTCTGTGTAGAGTACCCAAGGTGCACTGTGTAGCTCTGCCCTGTGATGTGATTATCAGTGGGAGACTGTCCTCTTTGTAAATGCCCCGGTGGTTGGCACAGCCCTGTGAAAAATGCCACAGGTCATGAACCTCCTCTGTGATGGGTACCACACTGATTTTGCCTCCTCCATGACTGGCTTACCTAGTCTACCTCTGTGATTGAAGTCTCAGTGACAGAGATCAATCTAACTGGAACACCAGTGACTGACCCAAATCTGAAATGTGATCATCAGAGACTGACCGTCCTCTGTGATGTGTGTCCCAGTAACTGGCTCTCATCTGTGAAGGCTGTCCCAGTGACAGAACTTACTCTGTCATTATACCCCCAGTGACGTGCTCTCCTCTGTGATGAATGTACCGTAATTAGGCCTTCTTCATAATAACTGCTCCATTGACTGGGACTCCTCTTTGAATGGTGCCCCAGTTACTGACTTTCTTCTAAATTGGTTGTCCTTGTGACTAGATCTCCTTAGTGATGAGTGTTCCAGTAAATCGACCTCTTCTATAATTACTGTCACAGTGACTAGCACTCTTCTGTGACAGGAACCTCTGTGACTGGCTATTCTCTGTAATGGATGCCCCAGATGACTGGTTCTCCTTTGTTATAGATGTCCCAGTTATTCAGCCTCCTCTATAGTGGTGCTCCAGTGACTGATTCTCCATTGTAATGGATGACCCAGTGACTGGTCCTCCTCTGCAATGGGTACACTCGTAACTAGTCCTCCAAGGTAATGGTTGCCCCAGTAACCGGCCCTCATCTCTGATGGTAGTCCCAGGGATTAACCTTTCTCCAAAATTAGTGCTGTAGTGAATACCCCACCTCCTTGATGGGTTACGATGTCTTGTTCTCCTCCATATGGGTGCCCCAGTGAATTTTTCTCCTCTGTGATGGGTTTTCCAGTGACTGGCTCTCCTCTTTGACACTTGCCTATGTGGCTATCCTTATTCTGTGGATTGGTGATTCAGTGACTGAGTCTCCTCCAATTGGGTACCCACATGATGGACCATCCTCCATGATGGGTGTCTCAGTGACTGGCTCTCCTTTCCTATAGGTGCCTCAGTGGTAGATTTCCTCAGTGACGAGTAACACAATCACATTGCTTCCTTTATAATGGGTGCCCCAGTTACTGACCTTCCTCTGTGAATGGAGTCACAGTGACTGAGAATCTCCTGATGGGTGCTCCAGTGACTGGCCCTTCTCTGTGATAAATGCCTCAGTGACTGACCCTCATCTTTGATGTGTGATTCAATGACTGGTTCTCATTTGTGATGGGTGCCCCAGTGACTGGCTCTCCACTGTGATGGTTGTCCCATTGACTGACTGTCCTGTCCGATGGGTGCCTTAATGAGTATGCTTTAACTGTAATAGGTGCTCCAGTCCAGGACTATCTTTGATAATATGTGTCCCAATGAGTGTAATTCCTCTGTGATGGGTAACCCAGTGACTGCCACTTCTCTGTGATGGGTGCCCCAGTGACTGGCCCTCCTCTGCAACTAGTGCCCAAGTGACTAATCCTAATTCTTTTTTTAGTTGGAGTCTCACTCTTTCTCCCAGACTGGAGTGCAGTGACATACTCATGCCTACCCCAGCATCGACCTGCTGGGCTCTGGTGATACTTCCACCTCAGTCTTCCAAGTAGCCAGAACTACAGATTTGTGCTACCATGCTCAGCTAACTTTTTTTCTTTTTTGTAGAGATGAGGTTTCACCATCTTGCCTGGGCTGGTCTCAACCCCGTGAGCTCAGGCAATCCACTTGCCTCAGTCCTCTAAAATGCTGGGATTACAGTCTGAGCTACTGAGCCTAGTCTATTTCTAATTTTTAATAGATGATGTAATGACTAGCCTTCCGTTATGACAGATTCCAGAGTGAGTGTCCCTCATTTGTGATGGGTGCCCTAGTACGGTCCCTCATCTGTGAAATTGGTTCAATGACTAGCCATCCTCCACAATTCGTGCCCCAGTGACTAGCCAACCTCTGTGATGGGTTATCAATGTCTTCTGTGATGGTGTTCCAATGAATGGTTGCCTTATGTAATAGATTCTCCAGTGATTCGGTCTCCACTATAATGGGTTCCCCAGTGACAGTCCCTTCTATGTGAAGATTCTCCAGGGCCTGATCCTCCTCATTGAATGGTACCACACTGATTTTTCCTCCTTTGTGATGGCTACCCAGTTACCAGTGATCCAAGCCCAAGTGACTGAGCCCCACCTAATGGGTGCATCAGTGACTGTGATGTGTGCCTTACTGATTAGCTCTCCTTAATTATGGGTGGACCAGTGACTGAATCTCCTCTGTGATAGTTGTCCAAGTGAATGATTCTTCTCTCTGATGGGTGCCCCAATGATCAGACTTTTCTGTGTTAGGTGCCAGAATAACTTGCACTCTTCTATAATATGTTCACAGTTACTGGCACACCTTTTTTACGGATGCCCAGTGACTGACCCTCCTTTATGATGGGTGTCCAAGTGAGTGATTTGTGATCAGTGCCACAGTGACTGGTTTTAATTCATAGTGAATGCCCTAGTGACTATCCCTTCTCTGATGGTAGCAGGTTTTCCTCTGGGATGGGTTGTTGTGTGACTTTCTCTGCTGTGATGACTGAGCCACCTTCATAATAATTGCTCCAGTTAATGTCCCTCTTCAATTATGGTGTTCTGGTTACTCAGCCTACACAGTGATTGATGTAACAGTGAATGATGATACTCCATATTTGTTGCTCCAGTGACACCATCCTCTGTGATGGATGTCCCAGTTACTCCGAATCCTCAATAATTGGTGCCTCAGATACTAGCCCTCCTTTGTAATGGATGCCCCAATGACTGACACTTCTGTGTGATGTGTGTCACAATGACAGGCCCTTCTCTCTAAAGGGTGTTCCAGTGACTAGCCCTTGTCCATGATTAGTGCAACATTGACAAACTCTTCTCCATGATGTGTGCTTTTTTCACTGGCCCTACTCTGTAATGGGTGCTCAAGAGAATGGTATTCCTCTGTGATCAGTGCCCCTGATACTGGGCTTCCTTATATTGTTGCTTCAGTGACGTTCCTGACCAAACCATTATAACTGCCTTTTTGACTGACCCTACTCTGTGATGGAAGCCCTGGTGAATGGTCTTAATTATGATCAGTGCCACAGTGACTCCTCCATATTATCATCTCAGTGACTAATCCTCCCTATTATGGCTGCCCCAGTGACAATCCCTCCTCTGTGGTAGGTGATTTTGACAGTCCCACATCCATACTGGTTAACCCAGTGACTAAATCTCCTCTGTGATGGCTGTCCCACTTACTGAGCCCAATCCACAATGCGTGCCCCATTCACTGATCCTCCTTTGTGATGAATGTCCTAGTGATTTGTCCTCTTCCATAATGTGTGCCCCAGTGACTGGATTTCTAACTTTTGTTTAGTGCTCCCCTACAGGCCTTTAATATGATAGGAGCCCCAGTGACTAACCCTCCTCACTGATAGGTGTCAGTGACTGGGCCACCTCCATAATGGGTGCCCCAGTATCTGGATCTCCCCTGTGACTGGTACCACAATGACTAGCCATCCTCTGTGATGGCCAACCCAGTGACTAGTTATTTTCTCTGTTGAGGGTCCTAGTAACTGGTCACCCTCCAAATTGTGTGCCTCTGTGACTAGCACTCCTCTCTGATGGGTGCCTCAGTTTCTGGGGCCCCTCCATAATAGATGCCCCAGTTACTGGCCCTTGTTTTGATGGGTGTTCAAGTGACTGGCTTTCCACTGTGATCAGAAACTCAGTGAATATGCCCCTCTTATTTGGTGTCAGAGTGACTGAAACTTCTCCATGGTGGACAGTACAGGGACTGATCCTCCTAGTGATGTGTGCCCCAGTGATTGGCCCACTTCTGTGATAGCCTCCCAGTGACTGGCCCTGCTCTGTGATTGGTGTCTCTGAGACTGGTTTTGCTCCATGATGGTTGTCACAGTGATTAGACCTTCTCTGTGATGGATGTCCCAATGAATGGACCTCCTCCATAATAGCTGCTTCATTGGCTGGTACACCTCTGTGATTGGTGTCCCAGTGACTGGTCCTCCTCAAACTTGAGTCCTCTCATGATTACTCTACTTCTTTGAATGGTGTTTTAGTAACTGAACTTCTTCCATAATTTGTGTCCCAATGACTCACACTCCACTTTGATGGGTGCCCAGAGACCGACTCTCCTCTGTGATGGGTGACCCAGTGACTGACTCTCCTATATGATAGTTGCCCAAGTGACTTGGCTTCATCCATAATGGATGCCCAAGTGATTGGCCCTCTTCTCTGATCAGTGGCCAAGTGACTGGTTTTCCTCTGTTATGGGTGTAACAGAAATAGGACTTCATTTGTGATTGATGCCCTAGTTACTGGGCTTCCTCCATAATGGTTGCTTCAGTGTCTGACCCTTCTCCATTATGGGTGCCCAAGTGACTACCCTCCTCTCTGATTGGTGCTCCTTTGACTGGACTTCCACCATAATGGTTGCCATGGTGACTAGCTATCCTCATAAAACGTTGTACAATTGACTGGCTCATCTTTATAACGTTATCCCAGTGACTTTTCCACCTTTGTTATTTGTGCTACAGTGTCCAGGCCTCCTTGGGGTGGGTGTCTCAGTGACTAGAACTTCTATTTGAGGGATGTGTCCATGACAGGACCTCCTCCATTATGAATGCCCCAGTGACTGATCCTCTTCCTTGATTGGAGTCCCAGTGACTGGTTCTCATCTATAATGGATGCCCTAGTGAATATTCTTCCTCTGTAATGGGTGCACTATTGTCTGGCTATCCTCTGTGATGTGTTTCCCAGTAACTGATTCTCCTTTGTGATTATTGTTTTAGTGACAATTACTCCTCCGTAATGGGTGCCCCATTGACTGATGCTCCTCCGTTATGGGTATCCCAGTGACTGGCCTTCCATTGTGATTGGTTTCCTTCATAGTGGTTGACCCTGTGATTAGTCCTCCTCTGTTATTGGTGTCCCACTTAATAAGCCTCCTCAATAATGGATGTCCCAGTGACTAGATTTCCTTTGTGATGGGTATCTGTGTGACTGGCCCTCTTGTGTGACTGGTGCTCCAGGATCTGGCCCTCATCTGTACTTGTACCCCTAGGGAATAGTCAGCCTCCAAAATTGAGACCCCAGTGACTAGCCAACCTCCATGATGTGTTACCAGTGCCTGGTCCTTCTCCAAATGGGTGCCCCAATGAATTGCTGTCCTCTGATGTGTGACAGAATGAGTGTCCTTCTCTGTGATCCATGTCTCAATGTCTTAACCTCCTACATATTGGTGACCCAGTGGCTGGTCCTCTTAATTATGGGTGACTCAGTGATGGTGCTTCCTTAGTGATGGGTGCCCAATGACTGGCCCTTCTCAGTCCTGGTTACCTCAGTGACTAGTCCTCCTTTGTAATGGGTGTCTTACTGGACTGGCCGTTGTCAGTGATGTCTGCCACAGATAAGGCCTCTCCTCTGTAATGGGTATTGTCAGGGTACAGATTGGGTGAGGGTGGATGGATTGATGGTAGGGGGGAGGTAGCAGAAGTGGAGCCAGAATGCCAGAGGTGCATACTGGCAACCAGAGATCTGAGTAATGCAGAGAATTGCAACACACAAAGAAGTAGAAGAAGAAAAGATTTATTTAAGAAAGGTTCATATTCCACAATCAGGAAGTGGGCCTACACTCTAGATGAGGATAACCTCGTAACCCCCTGAGCCCTGGCTCAATTCCTTTTCCCAGGAGATGTTGCAATCAGGGAGGCATGACTGCTGTGACTTTCTATTGACCATCTGCAAAAGTCTTGGAGACCCTGTGACACAGGGTCCATCCACATTATCACAGCCCCTAGAGAAGGTGACGGTAAGGATCCCAGTGCTCCTGTACATTCCTGAATAGTATTCCCTAGAGCTAATGGAGGGTGAACTTCCCCTTATCTCCTACACATTCCCAGTGGCCAGCTTTGGGGGATTATTGACTTCTCTGTAGTAGCACCCAATCAACTGTAAGATTGAATCCCCACCCACTACCCCCTCTGAGTGATCACAAGTCCTGTGATATGCATAACTTTTGTAATCACAAGTTTTGTTATTTGCATAATTTTGTTAATACATAATTAAGTCTTGTAAACTATCTTTATTCTAGGCAAGTTTCATTGCCATTTCTGCCAGGTCACACTGAAAAAAGCTATGAGATGCCTCTGATATCCAGCACCAGAAAGTCTGGACAGAAAACCATGACGGGGGTCCTGGTCGCCACGCACTGAGTATACAATGGGTCAATACTGGTCTTGCTTCAGGAGTCTGTGTTTGTGAAAAGACAAAGTTGGCAAAGTTGATCTTTACCTAATGTATGCATTTCTCGAAAACATAGCATCTACTTTCTCATCATTGTGTTAGCATTTAGGAACAAGATTAAGAAATGGTTTCCCGCTCTTGGTCTCCATTCTGATATCCCAGTAACTAACCCTCTCTTGTGATAACTTTATCATTGACAGGTCATCTTCTATGATGGGTGCCCCAGTGTCTGTCTCTCCTCTGTTACAGGTGCCCCATTGACTGAGCCTCCACTGTGATATGAGCTCAAGTAACTGATCCTCCTCTGTGATGGGAGTCCAATAATTGGGCATCCTTTATAATAGGTGCTTTATAGACAGGGATAATAACTGGTGTCCCCCTGGCTTGCCCATTTCAATATTGGGTGCACAATTTACTGTCACCTTCTATGATGGGCGTTCCAGTTACTAGGCCTCTTCAATAATTTATGACCCAGTGATTTTCTATTCTCTATGACAGCTGCCCCAGTGACATGCTCTTCTCTATGATGGGTGTCCTAGTGACTGGCCTGTCTCTGTGATTGGTGCTACAGTGACAACACTTCTCTGTGTTGAGTACACCAGTGACTAGCCCTTCTCTGTGAGGGATACAACTGTGATGTGTCCACCTCTGTGAAGGGTTCCTCAAGGACTGACTCTCCTCTTTAATTGTGCCCTAGTGACTTCCTCTTGTCTGTAATAGGTATCTGAGTGATCAACCCACCTCTATGATGGGTGCCTCAGTGACTGCTCCTCTTCTGTGATGAGTATCTCATTGACAGACTCTCCTCTCTGATGAGTGACCAGTGACTGCATCTCTTCTGTGATTTTGCGCTGCCCCCCATAAGAAATACTACAGTCACTGATCCTCTGTCATCAGTGTCCCAATGACTAGCTTCCTTCTGTGATCACTGATTTAGTGACTGGTTCTCCTACATAATGGGTGCCTCAGTGACTAGCCCTCCTCTTTGATGGGTGTTACACTGAAGGGCTGTCCTCTATGATCAGAGCCCTAATGACTGATTCCCTCCTAATGTGTGTCCTATTGACTGAATCTCCTCTGTGATGTGTGCCTAAGTGACTTGTTCTCTTTTGTTATAGATGCTTTAGTGACTGTCTCTTCTCAGTGATGGGTGCCACAGTGACTTGCTCCATTCTGTAATGATTGTACCATTGACTGGCTCTACCCTCTGATACATGCCCTCATGAGCAGTCTTCTTCTGTAATGGATTCTCCAGTGACTGGGCATGCTCTATAATATGTTCCCCAGTGACTGGATCTGTCTTTGATAGGTGACCCAGTGAGAGGTCCTCCTCTCTGATGACCCAATCATGGCCTTCTCCATAACAAGTGCTCAAGTGACTGGCCCTCCTACATTGTGAATGCCCCAGTGACTGAACTTCCTCTTTGATTTGTGCCCCAGTGAATAGCCTTCCTCTGTGATGGTTGTCCCATTTATTGGGCCTTCTAAGTAATAGATTCCTCAGTGACTAAACCTAGGGTTGATAGGTGTCCAAGTGACTGACTGTCCTTTATGATTGATGCCTCAGTGACTGTACACCAACTATAATGTGTGTCCCAGTGACTGTCCATCCTCCGTGAAAAATGCCCCAGTGATTAATCCTCTGCTGTAAAGGGCATTACAATGATTTTCTCTCCTCCATGGTGACTGCCTCTGTTATTGGCCATCCTCTGTGATTGGAGCCCCAGAGACTGACCCCTTCCAAATGGGTGCCCAAATGACTTGTTCTTCTCTGTGATGGTTACCTCATTGACTGACCCTCATCTGTTATGCCTGCCACAATTACTATATCTTCTCTGTAGTGTGTATACTACTAAATTGCCCTCATCTGTGAGGGTTTCCCATGTAATTGGACCACCCCTGTGATGGCCCTCCTCTCTTATGAGTGCTTCAGTGGCTACTTCTCCTCTCCCAGGGGTACACATATGACTGGCCATCCTTTGTGATGGGTGTCCCAGTGAATGGACCTTTTCTGTGATAGCTGTACCAGTGACTGTCCCACCTCTGTGATGGGTGGTCAGTAAGTACAGCTCATCTGTGATGGGTGCCACAGTGAATTGTCCTTCTCTGTAATGTATGCCTCACTGACTGTCCTCTTTGAAAAATGAGCCTGTTACTGAACTTAGTCTGTGATAGGCGACCCTGTGTCTAGCTTACCTCTGTAATTGCTGCCCTATTGACTGACTTTGTTACATAATGTGTGCCACAGTGACTATCCCTCCTCCATATGGGTATCCAAATGACTGCGCTTCTCAGTGATTTGTATCCCAGTGTCTGAACCTAATCCATAATGGGTCCCCTAGTGACAGGCTCATCTCTGATGGGTGTCCCAATAACTAGACTTTCTTCACACTAGTTTTCCCAATGACATGTCCTCCTTTGTAATTGCTGACCCAGTGCCTGACCCTCCTCATTGATGGGTACACCACTGGCTGGGCATATTTTGTGATGGCTGTCCAAGTGACTAACTCTCCTCCACAATGAGTGCCCCAGTGATTGGTCCACCTCTATTATTGGTGCCACAGGGTCAAGTCCTATTCTTTGCTCATGTAAGAGTGACTGGTTTTTCTTCTGTGAGGGGTGTCTCCACGACAGGAACTCCTCTGTTATAGGTGCCTTATTTACTGTCCCTTCTCTGTTATGGGTGCATTAGTGACTCTCCTTCTTGGTGGGTTGTACCCCAGTGACTGTGTGCTCATCTTTAATGGGTCTGCCAGTGACTGACATCCTCTGCAATTGGTGCCCAATTGAGTGTTCCTCAACTGTTATAGGTGTCCCAGTTATTGGCTTCCCCTGTGATGTGTGCCATAGTGACTTTATCTCCCAGTGGTGGTTGTCCCAGTGACTGGCTCTCCTCTGCAATAGATGGCCCAGTGCCAGCAATGGGTGTCCCAATGACAGGTCCCTTCTCTTATAAATGTTTTGATTACTGGACTTTCTCCATATTTGGTTTTCTAGTGACTAACTCTCCTCTGTGATGGATGCCCCCAGTGACTGGTCCTCCTCTGTTGTAGATGCCCTAGTGACTGACCCTCCTCTTAAAAAATATCTCAATGACTGATCCTCCTCTGTGATTGGAGCCCCAGTGACTAGTCCTTTCATTATTGGTGACTCAGTGATTAGGTCTTCTCTGTGATTCATGCTTATGACTGGCACTCTTCCATAATCGGTTCCCTAGTGGCTAGCCCTCCTCTGTGATAGATGTCCCAGTAGCCTTGCCTCCTCCATAATGGGTGCCACTGTGACTAAACCCCTCCATTATGGGTGCCCCATTAATGGGATTTCCTCTGTGATAAGTGCCCTAATGACTTGTCTTTCTCAATGATGCTTGTCCCTGTGACTTGCCATCTTCTTGGCTGGGTGTCCCAGTGACTGGATATCCCTTATAATGTGTGCTTCAGTGACTGTGCCACTTCTGTTGTTCCTGCTCCCAATGACTTTCTTTCATTTGACTATGGGAAGCTCATTTTCTAGCCCTCCACTGTGATGGTTGTCTCAGTGACTTGGCTTCATCCATTTTGGGCGCTACAGTGACTTATCCTTTTCTGTGATTGGTGCCCAATGACTGGCCATCCTCTGTGATGAGTGACCCAGTAATTGGTCTTCCTAATTGGGTGCTTCACTGAGTAGACCCCTCAGTAATTGACTTTCCAGTAACTGGTCTTCCTCCATCTTTGGTGTCCCTGTGACTAAATTATGGTGAGCCCAGTTACTGGGTCTCTTCTGTGATTGGTGCCACAGTGAATGACCATCCTCCATAATGGTTGTCCAACTGACTAGACCTCATCTGTCATGGGTGTCTCACTTACTGGGCATCCTTTATAATGTGTGCCCCAGTAACTGACTTTCATTTTTGGTGGGTTCCCATTGACCAGGCCTTCTCCATAATATGTGCTGCAGTGATGGTGACTCTTCTGTGATTGGTGCCCCAGTGACTGGTCTTTATATATAATAGGTGCCCCAGCAACTAACTTTCATCAGAGCCTCGACCCACTGGGCTCTGGTGATCCTTCCGCCTCAGCCTTCCGAGTAGCCAGAATTACAGGCATTCGCTACCACGTCCAGCTGATTTTTTGATTTATTGTAGAGATGAGGTCTCGCTGCCCAGGTGGGTCTCGAA
>NW_007247114.1:14536-16611 GCF_000164805.1 Carlito syrichta
GTTCCATTATATGAGTGAGAACATGTAATACTCGGATCTTTGTTTCTGTGAGAGGTCACTCAGTATTATAGATTCTAGTTTCATCCAGGTTGCTGCGAAGTTCATGATGTTGTTCTCTTTTTTTTTTATGGTTGCGTAGTATTCCATCGTGTATATGTACCACATTTTAAAAATCCAGTTCTCTTTTGATGGGCAGCATGGTTGCTTTCAGGTTCTTGCTATTGTGAATAATGCTGCGATTAAAAAAACGTGTGCAGGTATCTTTTTTAAAGAGTGATTTGAAGCCGGGCTCGGTGGCTCAGCCTGTAATCCCGCGCCTTTGGGAGGCTGAGGTGAGTGGATTGCCTGACCCCGCGGGTTCGAGACCCGCCTGGGCAGCGAGACCTCATCTCTACAACAAATCAAAAAATCAGCCGGGCGTGGTAGCGCATGCCTGTAATTCCGGCTACTTGGAAGGCTGAGGCGGAAGGATCGCCGGAGGCCAGCAGGTGAGGCTGCGGTGGCCGGGAGCGGCCACTGCACTCCAGTCTGGGCGACCGAGTGGGACTCCAACTCAAAAAAAAAAAAAAAAAAAAAAGAGTGATTTGAATTCTTCAGGATATTTTCCCAGTTGGGGGATTGTGGGGTCATATGGGAGTTGATATTTAGAGCTTTTAGGAATCGCCACACTGCTTTCCACAGAGGTTGCACTAGTTTACACTCCCACCACAGTGTAGAAAGTGTTCCCTTTTGTCACACGCCCTCCAGCAGCTGTTATTTTTTGAGTTGTTGATAATTCCCATTCTGACTGGAGTTAGGTGATATCTCAGTGTGGTTTTGATTTGCATCTCCCTGATGATTAGTGAGGTTGAACACTTCTTCATGTGTCTGTTGGCTACTCGGATGTCTTCTTTTTTGAAGTGTCTGTTCATATCTTTTGCCCATTTTATAATGGAGTTGCTTGTCTTTTTCTTTTCAGCACGTTTGAGTTCTTTGTTTATTAAAGATGTTAAGCCTTTGTCTGACCTAGTGTTGGCAAATACTTTTTCCCAGTCTGTAGGCTGTCTCCCTACTCTCTTGATGGTTTCTTTGGTTTCGCAGAAGCTTGTCAGGTTAATAAGGTCCTACTTGTCTATCTTCTCTCATATGACCTGTGGGTTTTGGGTTTTGTTCAGGAATTGGAGGCCAGTTCCGATTTCTGTGAGGGTATTTCCTTCATTTTCTAAGGTTCTTATGATTTGAGGTTTTACATTTAGGTCTCTGATCCATTTGGATTTAACATTTGTGCATAGGGATAGATAGGGGTCCTGTTTCAATCTTCTGCATGTGGTTAGCCAGTTTTCCCAGCACCATTTACTGAATAGGTTCTCTTCTCCCCAGTGGTAGGTGGTGGAGGCTTTGTCGAAGATGAGTTGGTTGAGAAATTGAGGTTTTGCTTCTGGAATCTCAATTCTATTCCATTGATCTATATGCCTATTCCTATATCAATACCAAGCTGTTTTGATGATTGTAGCTTTTTAACAAAGTTTGAAGTCTGGTAATGTGATACCACCTGCTTTGTTTTTTGTTTTTGTGGAGTTTTTTTGCTGAGGATTGTTCTGGCTATTCTTGGACGTTTGTGTTTCCATATGAATTCCTGTGTTCGTTTTTTCCTAGGTCCGAGAAGAATGTTGCTGGCAATTTGATGGGTATTGCATTGAATTTGTAGATTGCCTTAGGTAAGATGGATATCTTCACAATGTTGATTCTTCCAATCCATGAGCATGGGATATTTTTCCATTTGTGTCATCTTTAATTTCTTTGAGCAGAGTTTTGTAGTTTTCATTGTAAAGGTTTTTCACGTCTCTGGTTAGGAAGATACCAAGGTATTTCTTTTTTGTGTGTGTGGCTATTGTGAATGGAATTGTGTTTTTTATTTCGATTTCTGTTTTTTTATTATTGGTGTAAAGAAAAACAATTGTCGTCTGCACATTTATTTTGTATCCTGAGACTTTGCCAAAGGCCTTTATCAGTGTAAGGAGGTTTTTGACAGATTCTCTTGGGTTTTCAAGGTACACAATCATATCATCTGCAAAGAGAGATAACTTCACTTCCTC
>NW_007247114.1:17088-45977 GCF_000164805.1 Carlito syrichta
TGGATCTTTACCTGGCTTGGGTATCAATGTGATGTTGGCTTTGTAAAATGATTTGGGGAGAATTCCATCTTTTTCAATTGCCTGGAATATCTTCAGTAGGATTGGTTTCAACTCCCCCTTAAATGTCTTGTAGAATTCTGCTGGAAAGTCATCTGGACCGGGGCTTTTTTCTAGGTAGTTTTCTTATTATGTAGTCGATTTCCTTGATTGTTACTGGTCTATTTAGGGTTTCCATTTCTTCTTGTTCCAACCTAGGTAGGTTGGATGATGTCAGAAAGTCCTCTATTTCCTTAAGGTTTTCAAGTTTGTTTCCAGACAAGTGTACATAGTAGTCTAATGATACTTTGTATTTCTTCAGGGTCAGATGTGACTTCGTATTTTGTGTTTCTGATTGTCCTTATTGAGTTTTTCTCTTTTTCTCTTGGTCAGTCTAGCTAGGGGACCATCGATCTTGTTTATCCTTTCGAAGAACCAGCTTTTCGTTTCATTGATTTTTGTATTATTTTTTTGTCTTCTGTGTCCTGGATTTTGACTTTTATTTTGGTGGTCTGGATTCTTCTGCTAAAATTAAGGTTTTTGTGTTCTTGCTTTTCCAGCTTCCTTAGGTGGCTTGTTAGGCTGTTAATTTGTGTTCCTTTTATTTTCTTCATGTGTGTTTGTAGGGATATAAATTCCCCACTTACTACAGCGTTTAAGGCATTCCAGAGATTTTGGTAAGATGTTTCTTCATTTTCATTTGTTTCCAGGTATCTTTTGATCGCATCATTGATCCAGGAGTTGTTTAGCATCATGCTGCTTAGTGTCCATGTCTTTGTGGGTTTTGGCGGGACCTTGTTGGTGTTAATGTTTATTTTTATTCCACTGTGGTCCAAGAAGGTGCATGGTAGAATTTTGGTCCTTTTAAATTTCCTTATGCTTGATTTATTACCAATTATGTGGTTGATCTAAGAATACGTTCCCTGCTGTGATGAGTAGAATGTGTATTCTGTAGTCTTTGTATGGAGTGTTCTGTAGGTATCAATTAAGTCCATTTGGTCCAGAGTCACATTAAAGTTCTGAATCTTCTTGCTGATTTTTTTGTCCTGATGATCTGTCTAGGGTTCTGAGTGGGGTATTAAAGTTCCCATTTATGATGGTGTTAGAGTCAATATCTTTCTTTAGTTTTCCTAGAAGTTGCTTTATGAAAGTCAGTGCACCTATGTTGGGTGCATATATGTTTAGGATAGATATTTCTTGTTGATGGAGTGAATCTTTTATAATTATGTTTGGCCCTGTGTATCTTCTTTAATTTTTGATAGCTTAAATGGTATTTTGTCTGAAATTAGGATCGCAACTCCTTTCTTTTGTGTTCCATTTGCCTGAAAATTTGTTTCCCGTACTCTTACTTTCAGGCTGTGTTTGTCCTTTCTAGTGAGATGGGTCTCTTGAAGGCAGTATATTGTTACCTGGTGATATTTTATCCATTTTGCCATTCTATGTCTTTTCAGTGGTGCGTTTAGTTCATTCACATTCAGGCTAATTATTGAAATATGAGTCGTCCTTATCATAGAGTTCTTATAGAGCTGTTGTTCTTCCACTTGGTTTTTTTTTTTGTATTTCTTTTTGTTTTGGTGTTGGTTCATGTATATTTTATTCTTTTCCCTGTACTCTTGTGAAGAACGTTGTTCTTTTTTCCTTTTCTTCTGTGTTTAGTACTTTCTGAAGTGTTTCATGTAGAGGTGGTTTGGTGGCAGCATAAGTTCTTAGGGATTGGATATCTGGGAAAGATTTTAATTCTCCCTCCCTCAGGTAGGTTATTCTTGGTTGAAATTGTTTATCTTTTAGGACTTTGAAGATAGGGCTCCAAGTTCTCCTAGCATGCAGGGTTTCTGTAGATAAATCTGCTGCTATTCTGATTGGTCTTCCATGGTAGGTGATCTGGCCTTTTTCTCTTGCTGCCTTTAGGATTTTTTATTTTAAGTCTACTTTGTTTAGGTGAATTATTATGTGTCTAGGAGTTGGTCTTCTCATTTGTTGTCTTGCAGGAGTTCTCTGAATCTCTTGTGTTTGAATTTTTGCATCATTGATTAGATAAGGAATGTTTTCTTAAATGATCTCATGGAAAGTTTGTTCCAGTGTGGTCCTGTCTCTCTTTCTGCCTCAGGAATGTCAATTACTCTTAGGTTTGGTCTTTTGAAGTAATCACTCATCTCTTGAAGGTTTTGTTCTGTCTTTTTGAGCTTGTTTTCTGTGTTTTTTAGAGTTTAGGTTAGTTCTATATTTTGGTCCTCAAGCTCTGAGATTATTTCTTCTGCTTGGGTAATTCTGCTTTCCATGCTTATCAGTTTGTTATTTATTTCATTCACAGTATTCTTTATTACTGTTATCTCAGATATCAGCTTCTTCCTAGTTTCTTCTTGTGTCTCCTCAATTCTTTTTAATCTCTCCATTAATGTCTTGATATCTAGGTTTCTAGTTTGAGACCCTTCATTCTGGGGGCTCTTCATTGTTTGCATTCTGAAGTCAGTTTTCTCAGCATCTGCCCTCCCAGGGGTCTGGGAGAGACCCATACTCTTCTTTTGGTTTTCTTCATTTGTGTAGATTTTTCTTTCTCTCCCCTTTCCCTCCCCTTCTTTAATTATGTTTTTGAGGGAGAGTGGGTTTGCTTTTATTTCTCTTCTGCAATATCTTGTTCTTTCTTATGAAGGTCTTCTGGCTTTGTTCACTTTTGAGGTTGGAGTGTAGGATGCAATCTGTACTTTTTGCAGTTCTGAGGTTTAATTGAGAGGGAAGCTGTGGTTCAGAATGTATATGCTGATTCTAGCATCCACAAACAGGTGTATGAGCACACTGGAACCTATTTCCCTCTACCTTACAATCTGTGCTTTCAGCAGTATGTAGTCTTGGTTCCTAGAATAAAATGGGGGTATAAAAGAGGAAAATAATGGTGGAAGGGGGGGTCAATAGGAAGTTAGAGAGAGAGAAGAGCAAGAAGGAAAACAGACCTATATACCAACTATCAGGTGAGAAAGAGACACAAGGCCGGAAAGTAGTGAAAAAAACACTTAAGAAAGATTCCCTAAAGAATACTGATAGCTACACAGAGACAGACCAATATAATCATGAAGCAGTGTAATTCAGAAGGCAAACTATGAACGTGATCTAAATAAACAGTCACAATGATAAAATCATAAGTCACAATAAGAGATCAGACTAAAATCACTTCAGTTCTGATCTCCGGCCTCTCCCCTTTGTTTTTTGTTGCAGGCAGCTAGGTTTTTTCACAGCTTGGGTTTGGCTGCCTGGGAGTTGCTTTTATCTGATTCAGCTTAGGGATGGGGATTTGTCTCCTTTAGCAACGTTACCTTAGGAACCGAGGTGGAGTTTGTTCATAGGTGGGCAGGGCAATGGAAATCTCTGCCTGGAGAAAGGCAGAAGTAGATTCTTTTTGATAGATCCCTTTCTCTCCACTTGTCTGGGTCCCCAAGCTTGGGGTCACGTGCTGAATGCCTCAGCCAGGGTGGGCCTGAATCTCCAGAGCTCCAAAGCTCCAACGGGCAGGTGGTGAACAGCCAGGTGGTGAGTGGCGAGAGTGGCCCTGGGCCCCACACAGGGTACTTCGTCCAGGAATGGGACAGGTATCTCTGAGTGACAGGCCCCCAGAACTTCCCTGAGTGATTGGTGGCTTGGTGCTGGGTGCCGGGCGAGAGACGTTGTAGCCAGGGAGCTAGCTGAGATCTGAGACTCCCATGCACACGGTGGAAACAGCAGCAGGGGGCCTCAATATCTGGCCCTGCGTGGGACCAAAGGTCCCCAGGCCTCAGACCAGCATGGCTAGTGGTGGGCTGGGGATGGGAGAAGAAAAGTAAGAATCTTTTGGGGAACTCACGTTTGGAGAATCTCACAAGTTCACCTATGCCATCGCCATCTTGTTTTGAAGTCTCCTTTTTCTAATAGGTACCCCAATGACTGAGCCACTTCAGTGAGGGGTACCTCAGACACTGATCTTCCTTTGTGATAGAATGGGTATCAACTGATGTGTGCCCCAGTGACAAGCTTTCCTCTGTGTTTGGTGCCCAATGACTGGTACTCCCCCTATTTAGTTCCCCAGTGACTAGGTCTCCACTGTGATATGTTCCTCTATGATGGGCCCTCCTCTATGATAGTAGCCTCAGTGACTGTGTCACTTCTGTGATGGGTGTTCCAGTGACTAACCTTCATCCATAATGGATGCCTCAGTTACTAGCACTTATCTGTGCTGGTTGCACAGGTACAGGCTTTCCTCTGTAATGGATGTTCCAGTGATTTGTCCTCCTTTGTTATGGTGCACCAGTGATACAACTTTCTTTGCTATTAGTACCCCAGGAACTGCCTCCTCCGTAATGAGAGCCCCAGTGACTGACCCTCCTCTATTTTGGGTTCCTCACTGACTGTGGCTCTTCAGTTATTTATACCACAGAGACTGGCACTCTTACATAATGGGTGCCCTAGTATTAGCCCTCTTTTTTTTATTAATGTCATGGTAGATGGCCAGTGAAAAGCACTGCTTTATTATGGGCATCTCAGTCATTGGTATTCCTCAGTTATGGTGCCCTGTGACAGGTCCCCTTCTGTGATGGTTGTCCCAGTGACTGTCCCATTTCCATATGACTGCAACTGCGACTGGTTATCCTCTGTTATTGGTGCCACAGTACAAGCCCTCCTCATTGTTGACGTCTCACTGACTAACCCTCCTCTGTGAAAGGTGTCAACATGACTGGTTCAACTGTGATGTTTTCCCCAGGGACTAGCCCTCCTCCAGTATGGGTGCCAGAGTACAAGACTTCCTTCAAGATTCAAACCCCAGTGACAGCCCCATCATAATGGGAGCCTTAGTGGCTAACACAACTCTGTGTTTAGTGCCCCAGTGACTATCCCTCCTTTATAATGATTGTATCAGTAAATAGTCATTCTTTTTGATGGGTGTCTCAGTGCCTGGAACTCCTTCATAATATGTGTAGAAGTGACTGTGCCTCCTCTGTGATTAATGTCTGAGTGGCATTTCTTCATTGATGTTTGGTGCCCCAGTGACTAGCCCTCCTTTGTGATGGGTGCCTCTCAGTGTCTTGGTCTTCTCCATTTTGGGTGTATCAGTGACAGGTCCGCCTTGTGATTGGTGCCCCAATGACTGGGTTTCTCATTCCACTGCAATGGGCTTCTCAGTGACTGGTCCTACTCCAAATTGTGTGCCATAGTGAATATCTTCCTCTGTTATTGGTTTTCCAGTAACTGGTCCTCCTCTATAATTGATGCCCAGTGACAAGTCCTCCTCCATATGGGTGTCCCAGTGACTGATTTTTCTCCATAATGATTATGCCAGTGAGAAGACCTCCTTTGTGGTGGGTGTCTCACTTATAGGGATTCCTCCATAATGAGTAATCTAGTGACTGGCCCTCATTTATTATGGGTGTTCCCATGAATTGACTTATTTCATAAATGTGTTGCAGTGACAGGGCCTCCTCTGTGATTGGTGGCCAGGGACTGGCCTACATAGGTAATAGGTGCCCTAGTGTCTATTCCTCCTCTGTGATGTGTGACTCAGTGACTTGGTCTCCTCCATTTTTGGGGTTGCACTGATTTGGCCTCACTTGTAATTCATGCCCTAATAACTGGCCATCCTTTGTGGTTGGTGTCCCAGTGACTAACACTCTTCTGTGATGGGTGTCCTAGTAACTGAACCTCCTCCAAAATGAGTGCTCCAGTGACTAGTTCTCTTATGTAATGGTTTCCCTAGTTTCTGGGCCTCTTACATAATGGGTGCTCCAGTGTCTTGCCCTCCTCTGTTTAGGGTGTCCCAGTAATTGGCCTTCCTCTGTAATTACTACTCTACTGACTGCGCCTCCTTTGTGATTTGTGCCCAGTGATTCATCTTCCTCCAAATTGGATGTCACAGTGAATAATCATCCACTGTGATGGGTGCACCAGTGAGTAGCTGTCCTCTGTGGTTTGTGTCACTGTTACTGCTATCCTCTATGATAGATGATTCTGTGACTGGACCTCCTCTATAATAGGTGGTTCAGTGACTAGCGATCCTCTGTGAGATATTCCCATATGACTGGCCCTCCAATGCTATGGGTGCCAAAGTGGTAGGTCTCCTCTAGGATGGGTGTCCCAGAGACTGACCTTCCACTACAATGGATGTCCAAGGGACTGGCCTTCTGCATTATGGATACCCCAGTGATGAGCCTTTCTCTGTGATTGATGTCACAGTGACTGGCCCTCTACCATAATGGCTGCTTCAGTAATTGGCCATCCTGTTATGGTGCCACAGTGACTAGCCCTTCTTTGTATTGGGTGTACCAGTGACTAGTCCTCCTCTGTGAGGCATGCCCTGGTGACTAGACTGCTTCCCTGATAATTTCCCCAGTGACTAGCCCCCCTCTGTAACTTGAACCCCAGTAACTGCCTCTCTTCTGTGATGTGAGCCTCAGTAACTGCCATGACACTGTAAAAAATGCCACAGTGAGTGTTACTTCTCTATGGATTTTGCCCCAGTGGTGAGTTTTCATATGTAATTGATGCCCCAGTGACTGGGTCTCCTAAAAATACGGACCTTCATTGATAAGTCTTCCTCAATTATGGATGCCCAGCGATTGTGACTCTTCTGTGATTTATGCCCCACTGTCTGACCTTTCTCCATAATGGATGTTCTAGGGACTAGCCCTTCTTTGTGATGAGTGTCCCAGTAACTGGTCCTTCTCTATAATGTGTTCCCCACTGAGAAGTGCTCTTTTGGTATGGTTGCCCCAGTGACTGGCCCTACTCAGTGATAGGCGTCACAGTGGGTAATCCTCTATAATGGTTTTTCCAGTTACTGGCTTTCCTTTGTGTTGCATGCCCAGTAATTACATCTCCTCTGTATTGGTGCCCCAGTGAATAGCTTTCCTCTCTGATTCCTGTCCATGTGACTAGGTCTCCAACATACGGTGCCTCAGAGAATAGTCTTTGGTGACTATTGGGTTCCTTAATGACTGTGCCTCCATTGGTGATTTGTGACCCAGTGACTGGTCCTCCTCTTTGATGGGTGCCACCCCGATAGTCCTTTCTCCACAATTAGATCCCAGTTACTGGCTCTACTCTGTGTTAGGTACCTAGGTGGGTAGGCATACTCTCTAATGGGTGCCCCAGAGACTGGTCCTGCTCTGTGATGGGTGTCGCTGTGACTTTCTTATCCTTGTTGAACTGTGACTGGGCTGTCTTTGTGATCCAGAGGAATAGACCTCCTCTGTGATGGGTGGACCAGTGACTGGGCCTTACCTGACATGGGTGCTCCAGTGACTAGTCATCCTCTGTGATAGGTGCCTTATTGACTGTGTCTCCTCTGTGATAGGTTTCCAAGTAATTAGATTTTCTGTGATGGTTGCCCCAGTGTCTGGGCCTACTCCTAATGGATGCCACAATGAGTGGTCCTCCTATGTGATGGGTGCCTTAGTAGCAATGTCTCCTATGTGAGATGGGCCCCAGAAACTGGTCTCCTCGATGATGGATGCTCCAGTTACTGAAACTTCTCCATAATATGTGTTTATCTGCCTGGTCTTCCTCTATGAATGGTGTAACAGTACTAACTCCCCTTTGTGATGGGTGTCTTAGTGACTGAGCCTCGTTTATAATGGTTGCCCAAATGAGTGGCCTTATTCTGTGATGGGTGCTTCAATGAATGGTCATTCACTATGAAAGGTACACCAGTGACAGGTCCTCCTCTCTTAAGGGTGTCCTAGAAACTATCCCTCATCTGTGGTGGGTGCCCCAATGACAGGTCCTCCACTGTGATATGTACACCAGTGACAGGCCTTCCTCTCTGATGGGTTCCCCAGTGTCAGATCTCTTCTGCAATGGCTATCCAAGTGATTGGCATTGCTCTGTGATGGGTAATGCAGGGAAAGCCCCTTCTCTGTGATAATTGCCCTTGGGACTGAATCTCCTCCGTATTCAGTGACCCAGTTATTGTCCCTCATCTGAGATGGGCATCTCAGTGACTGACTTCCTCTGTGACGGGCAGTTCAGTGAAAGGCCCTCCTTTGTGATCTGTGCCACGGTGATTGACTCACCTTCTAATAAGTGTCCCAGTGACAGAACTTTCTCTACTTTTGGCTTCTCTGTGACTGACTCTCCTCTGTGACAGGTGCCTCAGTGATTGGGTGTTCTCTGTGATGTGTTCCCAGGTACTAGTCTTAATCCATAATGGATGCCCTATTGGGATAGCCCACCCTGCTGCTAGATGCCTCAGCAACAGGTTCTCCTCTGTAAGGAGTGGCCCAGGGACTGACTCTTCTCTTTGGGAGTTGCTCCAGTGACTAGCCCTCTTCTATAATGACTCCTCAGTGACTGGCTCTTCTCTTTTATAGGTGCACCAGTGACAAGCCCTCCATTGTATTTGGTGTCCAAGTGACTGGGCCTCCTCCATATTGGAAACCCACATGACTGGCCCTCTTATGTGGTGGGTGCCTCAATGAGCGGCCCTCCTCTGTGAAAAATGTCCCAGTGGCATGTGATGGGTGCCAAACTGTCTTTGCCTCTATTATTTTGGCTACTCGAGATACACTTTTCTGTGATTAAAGCTCTTTTGACTGAGTTCCTACTAATAGGTGAACCAGTAAATAGCCATCCCCTGTGATGGGTGCTTCAGAGACTAGCCTTCATCTGTGACGGTTGTCTCAGGGACTGGTTCTCCTTTGTGATGGGTGCACCAGTGTCTGGTTCTTCTCTCTGAAGGATGCCCAAGTGAATGATCCTCCTCTGTTATGTTTGCTCCAGTGACGTGTCCTCCTTTATAATATGTGCCCTAGTGACAGGTTCTCCTCCATTATGGGTCCCTCAGTGACTCGGCCTCCTGTAAGATGAGTGCCATAGTGAAGGCACCCCTCATATTAATATCCCCAGTGATCATCCTGCCTCTTTGATGAGTGTCCCACTTACCGCACTTTCTCAATAATATGTGCCCCAGTGAATAGCCTTCTTTGTGATGGAGGCCCCAGTGACTGGCCCTCCTCTGTATGGGAGACCCAGTGACTGGAGCATTTTCAAGATTGGTGACCCAGAGACTAACTCTCCTCTGTAATGTGCCACAGTGACAATCCGTCTTCTGTGATGGGTGTTCCAGTGAGTAACCCTCCTCTGTAATGCAAGTTTTATGACTTAGGTACTCTATGATTAGTACTTAAGTGACTGACTCTCCTCTGTAATGTATTCCTCAGTGATTGTTTCTCCTTTTTGATCGTTGTCAATGTGAATTGCTCTCCTCTGTAATGGCCGCCCCAGTTATTGACTGTTCTCTACTATAGTTGTCCAGTGACTTACTCTCCTTTTGGATGAGTGCACCAGTGAGTAGCCTTCCTCTGAGATGCATGCCCACGTGACTTTTCCTCCACTATAATATGTGCCACAGTTCCTGGCACCCCTTTCTAATGGGTGCCCCAGTGACTGGTCCTAATCTGTGAAAGGTCTCCATTGACCTTCATCCATAATGGATAACCTACTGCCCAGTGCCCTTCTGTGAAATGTGCCTCAGTGACTGACCCTCCTCTATGATTGGTTTGCCAGTGACTAACTCTTCTCTGTTATGGTTGCCCAGTGACTGGGTCTTCTCCATAAAGGATTTTCCAGTGACTGATATAACTCCATTATGAGTGCTCCAGTCACTATGCCTCTTCTGTGATTTTGCCCCAGTGACTAGGTTTCATATATGATGGTTGCTCCAATTGTTAGTCCTCTTCTGAGTTGAGTGTCTCAGTGAGTGGGCCTCCTCAATAATAGTTGTCCCAATGACTGGCCATCCTCTGTAGTGAATGCCCAAGTGAATGAACCTCCTCAAATTTGGGTGTTGAAGTGACTAGCCGTCATCTATGATGTGTGTTCTAATAACTGGTCCTCCTTCATAATTGGTGTTCCAGTGTCTAGTGCTCCCTACTTACTGACCCTCCTCTCTCATGGTTGTCCAGTGTGTGGTCTCCTTTGTGATGGGAACCACAGTGACTGGCATTCTTCTGTGATGGGTGAACCAGGAATTAGACCTCACTGTGATCAGTGCCCCAGTGATTAAGCTTCCTTTTAATGGGTACCATAGTGTCTGGCCCTCCTTTGGGATTGGTGTCCCAGTGTCCATAATGTGTGCCCCAGTGAATGGACCTCCCTGTAACTGGTTCCTTAGTGACCGTCCTTCTTATATGATGGATGTTCTAGAGATTAGCTGTCCTCTGTGATGGATGTCATAATGACTGTGTCTCATCCATAATGGAAGCCTGAGTGACTGACCGTCTATTAAATTGAGTTCCCCAGTGACTAGCCAACCCCTGGGTTGGGTGTTCCAGTTACAGGACCTGCTGCATAATTGATATCCAGTAACAAGCCTTACTCTGTGATGAGTACATCAGTGACTGAATCTCCATTGTAATGGCCTTCCCAGTTTGGAGATCCCCTCTGTAATAAATGCTCTATTGACTTGTCCTCCTTTATAATGGGTGCCCAGTGACTGACTGTCCTCTTGGATGGGTACTTTAGTGTCTAACTCTCATCATTGATGGGTACCACACTTACTTTGGAACATCTGTCATGGCTAGCTTAGTTAGTGACTGTCCTATGTGATTGAACTGAGCCCCTCATATTGGGCGTCCCAGTAACTGTTCCTCCTCTGTGATGTGTGCCTCAGTGATTGGCACTCTTCTGTGATGTGTGTCTAAGTGACTGAGTCTCCTTAGTGATGGATGCCCCAGTAAGTAGACTTCTGTATTGGGTGTGCCAGTTCCCCACCTTCCTCTATGAGTAGGACCTTGTGGCTAGCCTTTCCCTGAGATTGATGCTTCAATGCTTGGGCTTTCTTCATATTTGTATCCCACTGACTGGCCGTTCCCCCATATTGGTGTCCTAGTTACTGTGCCTCCTTTCTGATTAGTGCCCATGACAGGCTCTTCACCCTAATGGTTTCCCCAGGGACTAATCTTCCTCTGTGATGAATGTCCCACTTACTGGGCCTCTTTTATAATGAGTTTCCCAGTGATTGGCCCTTATTTTTAATGGGTATCACAGTGACAGGGTTTCTTTCACATTATGTGTCCTAGTGACTGGACCTTCTCTGTCATTGCTGCTCCAGTGACTATTCTTCATGTATGACAGATGCCTCATTGACTAGCCCTCCTCTGTGATGGGGTGTCACGGTAACTAGGCCACCCTCATAATGGATGCACCATTTACTGGCAATCCTCTGTTATCCATACCCCAGTGACAGGCACTCTTCCAAATAGGGTGCTTTATTGAATAGCACAAGTCTGTCAAGGGGGTTTTGGTAACTGGGCCTCCTACATAATTAGTGTTCCACTGGCAAGCCCTTCTCTGTTTTGGTTACAACAGTAATTGGCTATCCTCTGTGATGGCTGTTCCAGTTACTTCCTCTCTGTGATGGTTGCCCTAGTGACTGACTTTCCTGTGTGATTGCTACCTCAGAGACTTTCCCTCATCTATGATGGTTGTCCAAGTGTATAGCCATTATCCACAATTGGTACCCCAGTGACTAGCCTACCTTCATGATGGGTGACCTTTAACTAGCCACCCTCCAAAATGGGTGCCCCAGTGAGTCACCTTCCTCTGTGAGGACAGTGCCAGTGACTGGTATTTCTCTGTGATCATTGCCTCAGTGAATGAACTTTCTTCATAGGTATGCCTCAAGAATGGCCTCCCTACATATGGGTATCCTGGCTACTGTTTCTTCTTTCATACTGGTGCCCAGTGACAGGTTCTTCTCCCTAATAGTTGTCTCAGTTATCAGCCATCCTCTGTGATGGATTCCTCACTAACCAGGCCTCCTTTTTAATGGATACCCATGTGACTACCTCATATTTTTTATGGGTGCCCCGGTGACTGGGCCTCTTCTATAACGTGTCCTCCAGTTACTGTACCTCTCCTGTGATAGCTGCCTCAGTAACTAGACTTCATCTATTATGGATATCCCAGTGACTATCTCTCCTCTGTGATAGGTGTCACATTGACTTGACCTCATGCATGATGGATACTCCACTGACTGGGCACCTCTGTGTTGGGTGCTCCAGTGGCAGGCCCTCCTTCAAAAATGGTGCCCCCAAAACAAGCCCTTGACTATCATGAGGCTTTCAGTAAATGGGTCTCCTTCATTATTGGTGTCTCAGTGACAAACCCTCCTCCATCACAGGTGTCCCAGTGACTATACCTCCTCAGTGAAATGTGCCCCAGTGACTAGCCTTCCTCCATAATGGGTGCCCGAGTAACATACCTTTCTCTGTGATGGGTGTACCCATTGACAAGCTACCCTTTGTTAGGGGTGTTCCAGTTACCAGACCTCTTCTCTGATAGTTGTCCCAGTGACTTGCTTTCCTTCATAATGGGTGCCCCAGTGCCTATCTCTTCTCTGTTACTGGTGCAACAGATATTAGCCTTCCTCAATGTGGTTGTCCCAGTGAAGCCCTCCACTGTGAAGTGTGCCCATGAAAGACCCATCTCTGTAATGGAATTCCCAGGCTCTATCATCTCTCAGTTATGGATTTTCAAATGACTGTTTCTTCTTGATGATGGGTGCTCCTTTGACTGCTCCCCCTCTATGATTTGTGCCCCAATGACTCGATGTCTTCTGTGATAACTGTCCAAGTGACGGGCCCTCCTTTTTGATGAGTGCTTCTTCAGTGACTGTCTCTACTCTGTTTGGGTGCCTTAGTGACTGTCCTTCCTTTGTTTTTGGTGTTGGATTGACAGACCCTCTTCTGTGATCATTGTTCACTTTGTAATCCATGCCACAGTGACTGGCCCTCATTTGTGATGGGTAACTCAGTGACTGAAATCCTCTGTGTTGGTTAGCCCAATGACCAGCTCTCCTCTGTGATTGATTTGCCAGCGTCTGGCTCTCTTCTGTGATTTCTATCCAAGTTCCTGGCTCTCCTCAGTGAGGGTGCCACAGTGACTGGACCTCCTCTATAACGGGTGCCCCAATAACTTGGTCTCCTCTATTATGGATGACTCAGTGATTGATCATCCTCTGCGATTGGTGCCCAGTGACCTGTGCTCATCCATAATATTGGTCCAATGTCTAGTCCTCTTCATTTATGGATGTCCCGCAAACTGTGTCCCCTCCATAATGTGTGCCAGAATGACTGGTTCTCAATTGTTTTGGGTGTCCTAGGAACTGGGTCTCCTTCTTCGTATGTGACCCAGTTACTGAGCCTCCCCTGTGTTGGTGCTCCAATAACTATTTATACATGATGGGTGTCCCCATGACTATTCCTTTTCTGTGATGGGTGTCTCAAATTTGGGTCTTCTCCATAATGGGTGTCTCAATGACTGGGATCCTTCTGTGATTGGTGACCAGATGATTCGCCATCCTGTGTGACGGGTGCCACACTGACTAGCTCTCCTCTGGGATGAGTGCACCAGTTTCTTGGCCTCCACATTAATGGGTGCCCCAGTGATTGGTCCTTCTCTATTATGGGTGACTTAGTGACTAGGCCTCTTCCATAGTAGTGCTCCATTGGGTCTCTTCTGTGATTTATACCCCAGTGACTGACCTGACTCTAAACTGGGCGCCCCAATAGCCAGCCCTCCTCAGTGATGAGTATTCCAAGTAAGTGAGACTCCTCCATAATTGATGTCCAAGTGACTAATCCTACTCTGTGATGGATGGCCCTGTGACTGACTCTCATCTATGATGGGTGTTCCAGTGACTTGTTCTCTGTGATAAATTCCACCTTACTGTGACTCCTCTATGATAGTTGCCCCTGTATATATTCCCTCACTGTGATCGTTACCACAGTGATTTTGTCTCCTCTGTGATGGCTGCCCCCAGTTACTAACTCTCCTTTGGGATTAGAACCCCAGTGACTGAGTCCTTCCTAATGGGTGCCACAGTGATGTTCCCTCCTTTGTGATGGGTGCTTTTATAACTGTCCTTCCTCTATGATGTGAGCCTCAGTAAAAGACTCTCCTTTGTGATGAGTGCCCCAGCGACTGACTCTTCCTGTGATGGCTGCTCCAATGACTGACATTCCTTTGTCATAATTTTGTCAATGACTTGTTCTCCTCTGATGGGTGACACAGTGAGTAGGCTTCTTCTGTGATGGGTGACAAATTGAGTGACTCTACTCTATAATATGTGCTCCAGTGACTGGGCTTCCTTTATAATGGGTGCTCCATTTATTGATCATCCTCTGTGATGGTGCCTCAGTGACAACCTTCCTACAAATATGATGCCCCATTGAAAAGTCCACTTCTCTCATGGATGTTCCAATATCTGGGCCTCCTGTATAATGGTTGTCAAAATGACATGCTCTAATCTGTGTTGTTTGTTCCAGTGACTGACTCTCCTCTGTGATGAGTCTGCCAGTGACTGGCTCTCCTCTTTGATGGATGGCCCAGTTAATGGGCCTCCTCTATAATGGATGCCCCATTGACTGGTCCTCTTCTGTTCTTGGTGTCCCAGTGACTGACCCTTGACGGTGAAAAATGCCCTAGTGACTTATGCTCCTCTATACTGAGTACCAGACTGATCTCGCCTTCTCTGTAGTGATGACCCCAGTTATTGTATCTCAACTGGAATCCCTGTTGCTGATTGTTTCCTAATGGGTGGCTCAGGTACTAACCCTCCTCTGTGCTTGAGGTCTCAGTGACTGTCCTTCACATATGTTGTGTGCCCTGGGGACTGGCTGTCCTCTGCTATGGGTGTGCCCCAGTGACTGACTCTCCTATCTGATGGGTAGCTCAGTGAGTATGCTTTCACTTTGATGGGTGCCCCAGTGACCGTCACTCCATTATAATATGTGCCCTGGGGACTGGCACTTCTCTGTGATGGGTGCTTCAGTGACTGACACTCTGTGATTAGTAACTCAGTGTCCTGTTCTCCTCTGTGATGGGTGTCCTAGAGACTGGGCCTCCACTGTGGTTGGTGCACCAGTGACTGGTGCCCCTCCATAATGCTTGCCCCAGTGACTAGTTCTTCTCTGGGATGGGCTACATTACACTCACTGGGCCTCCACAATAATGGGCACCCCCATGACTAGACCTCCTTTGTGATGGGTGTCCCCATTATCGACTCTCCTATGTAATGGATGCCACAGTGACTGGACCATCCCTGTGAGTGGCTCTCCTGCATGATTAGTTCCCCAGATACTGGATCTCCTCTGTGATGGGGACTGGAATTACAAGCCCACTTCTGTGATGCTTTCCCAATGACTAACCCTCCTCCATTATGCTACCTTTCTGACTTGCCCTTCTCTGTGATGGATGCCACAATGCTTGGCTCTTATCTGTGATGGGTGTCCCAGTTATTAGCCCTCATCTGTGATGACTGTTCCATTGAGGACCCCTCCTCTATAATGGATGCCCCAGTGACTAGTCCACCTCTCTGATGGGAGACCAGTGACTGATATTCTTCCAAAATGGTTGCCCTTTGACTTGCCTTCTTATGTGATTGGTGTCCCAGTGACTGGCCTTTTCTGTGATTGGTACCCAAGTGACTGGGCCTCCTCCATATTTGTATGCCAGTGACTGACCTTCCTTCATTATGTGTATACTTGTGATTAGGCCTTTGTGATTGGTGCCCAGTGACTGACTTTCTTCCATAATAGTTACCCCAGTGTTTAGCCCTCCTCTGTGTTGGTGTCCCACTTACTGGGCCTACTCCATACTAGGTGCCCCATTGACTAGTCCTCCTTTGTAAGGAGTGGGCCAGTAACTGTGCCTCCTCCAGAATGGGTAGCCAGTTAATGTGGCTCCTTTATACTGGCACCCAGTGATTTCCTTAATGGTCTGCCAGGGACTAATCATCTTCTGTGTTGGGTGTCCCACATACTGAACCTCTTTATAATGAGTGCCACAGTGACTTATATTGCATTTTGATGGGTGTCACACTCACTGCAGAGCATCTCCCATTATGTGTTCCCCAGTGACTGGACCACCACTGTGATATTTGCACCAGTGACTTGTCTTCATATAATCAGTGCCCCAGTGACTAATCCTCCACTCTGATGTGTGTCATATTCACTGGGCCTCTTCCATAGTGAATATGCCATTGACTGGGCACCCTCTATGATTGTTGCTGCCCCAGTGACCAGCCCTCCTTCAAATTGGGTGCCCCATTATATAGCCCTCCTCTGTGATTGCTGTTCCAGTGCCTGAGCCTTCTCCATAAATATTGTCTCAATGACAAGCCCTCCTCAGTGTTGGTCACCCCAAAGACTGGCCATCCTTTGTGATAGGTGTCCCAGTGCTTGGGCCTCCTACATAATGTATGACCTAGAGACGGAGACTACCCTGTGACTTGTACCCCAGTGACAATTCTTCAAATGTGATTGGTGCCTCAGTAATTAACCCTTCTCTGTGACGAGTGTCATGGTGACTGGTTCTCTTCTGTAATGAGTGTCCCAGTGATTGGTTCTCTTCTGTGATATATACCCCAGTGAGTGAGTCTCCTCCATAATTGATGCCTTTGTGACTGGCCCTCCTCAGTGCTGGGTGCCCAGGGACAGACACCCTCTATGAAAAACACCCCAGTGACAGATCCTCTACAGTGATGGGTGCCCCAGTGATTACATTTTCTTTGTGATCTCTGCCCCAGTGACTGGATTTTCTACATAATGGATGTCTCAGTAACCAGTCCTCCTCTATTATAAGTGCCCCAGTGAATATGCTTCCTTGGTGATTTGTGTCCCGATGACTGGCCTTCCTATGTGATGGGTGCCCAAATAACTGATCCTTCTTTATGATGGGTGCCTCAGTGATTAGCTCTCCTCAATGCTGGGTGCTCCAGGTACTGTATCACTTCTGTAATGCAGCCTCAGTTCTCAGTGTCTAGTCCTCCTCTGTGACGGGTTTCTCAATGACTATCCGACCTCTGTTATGCACTCCAGAGTTAATGTGCTTCCACTGTGATGGATGCCAGAGTGACTAGACCTCCTCTTTGATGGGTGCCCCAGTTACAAGACCTCCTCTGTGTTGGATGCCCCAGTTCCTACCCATCACCTATGATCAGTGTCGCTGTGATTGGTCCTGCTTCAAATGAGTGCCCACGTGTCTGAACCTTCTCTGGATGGGTTCTCAAGTGTCTGGAACTTCTGTTGGATGAGTATCCCGGTTTAGCCCTCCTCTGCGATGGGTGCCTCAGTGACGGGCCTGTCTCTGTGATTGGTTCCCCAATGACTGGTCATTCTTTGTAATAATTTCCAAGTTACTAGTCCTTTTCTATGATGGGTTTACTAGTAACTGGACTTCCTCCAAAATAAATGCTCCAGTGAGTAGCCATTCTCTGTGATGGGTGCACAAGTTTCTAGGTCTCCTGTATAATAAGTGCCCCAGTGACAGGCCCACCTCTGGTGGGAGTCCTAGTGAAGGGCCTCCTCTATGATTGGTTCCACAATGAATAGCCATCATTTGTGATGGGTACCACATTGACAAACACTCTTCCAAGTTGTGTGTAACTGGACCTCGTCCATAAGGGGTGCCCCTGTTACTGGCTCTTCTCTGTGATTGGTGCCCCAGTGACTGGTCCTCCTACAAAGTACCCAATGACTAGCCCTACTCTGTGATGATAGTTTAGTAATTAGGCCTTCTCCATATTTGTGCTCCATTGAATGAGCTTCCACTGTGATTAGTAACCCATTGAATGATCCTCCTGCAAATTGGGTACCCCAATTACTAGACCAACTCTGTGATGTGTGTTCCAGTTGCTGGGCCTCCTGCACAATTGGTGTTATATTGACTGCCTGTTTTTTGTGATAGGTGCCCCAATATCTGGGTATCCTGTATACTAAATTTCCTAGTGCCTGGCCTTCCTGTGTGAAAAATGCCTCAGTGATGGATTCTTCTCTGTGATGAGTACCCAACTGATTTTACCTCCTCTGTGAAGGCATCACCTGTTACTAGTTCTCCCCTGTGATTGGAGCCCATCGACTTAGCCACTCTTAATGGCTGCCCAGGGACTGACCCTCATCTGTGATAACTGCCTCAGTGCCTGGCCATCATCTGTAATGTGTACCTCATTTACTTATCCTCCTTTGTGACGTGTGTCTCAGTAACTGGCCCTCATCCAAAATGATACCCAGTGACTCATCCTCCTCTGTGATGTGTGCCCTAGTGACTTCCCTAGTCTGTGATAGGTGGTCCAGTGCTCGCCCTCTTCCATAATGGATGTTCCAGTTACTGGTCTTCTATTTTGGGTGCCTCAGCGTTTATTCCTCCTCTCTGATGGGTGCCACATTGTCTTCATCCTTTGTGATGGGTCCTCAATGATGACCTCACCTCTACTATGAGTACCCCAGTGCCTAGGCTTCCTCTTTGATGGGTGTCCCTGTTACTGGGCCTCTTCTTTGATGGGTAATCCAGTGACTGGCCCTCCTCTGTGATTAGTGACCCAGTGATTGGTCCTTCTTCAAGTGGACAACACAGTGTCTGGACCTCCTCTGGGATGGGTGCCTCAGTTACTAGCTCTCCTCCATGGTGGATTTCTCAGTGACTGACTCTTCTCTGAAATGCATGCCCAAGTGACTAGCCCTCCTTTTGAATGGGTATCCCAGTGTATATGCCTCCTTCTAATGTGTGCCCCTTTGAATGGACTTCCTCTGTGATGAGTACGTCAGTGACTGCAACTCTTCAGTGATAAATAACCCTTCTCAGTGATGAGTACCACATTAACTTTTCCTCCTCTGTGATGGCTGCCCTAATTACTGTCTCCCCTCTGTGATCAGACTCACATGACTGAGCACTCCTAATTGTGCCCAAGTAATGAAATTTCCCTTTTGATAAGTGCTTAAGGGACTGGTCAATCTCGTTGTTATATGCCTCAGGGGTTGGCTATCCTTTGTGAGGTGTGTAATAGTGATGGACTTTCATCTGCGATGGGTTCCCGTCGATTGGTTGTCTTCTGTAATGATTGTCCCAGTGACTGACTATCCTCTCATGGGTGCATGAGTAAGCTTTTTTTTGTGATGAACACCCAAATGAGTGGCACTCCTTTATAATAGTTCCCCAGTGACTAGCACTACTTTGTGGTGAGTGCCACAGTGACTGACCATCCTCTGTGATGGGTGCCCCAGTGACTGCCCCTCTTCTGTGATCATTGCCCTAGTGAATGTCCCTCAAATATAAGGGATGCCCTAGTGGCTAGCCCTCCTCTGTGATTGGTTCCCCAGTGTCTGGCTGGCCTCTGGGATGTGTGACCCAGTTACTGACTGATTCATCAATTTACTCTCTTCTATTATGTGTGTTCTACTGTCTGTGCCATAGTGGAGGAGAGATTAGAGTTCCACCATAAGGTTTTCCCCAGTGACAAGCACTTCTCTGTAATTGTCATCCCAGTGTCTTTCCCAGGGACTAATCCTCCTCTCTGATAGGTGTTTCATTTAATGGGCCTCCTCAATAATGGATTACCCAGTGACTAGTCCATCTTTATATGAGTTTCCCTGTGACTGGTTCTCTTGTGTGATAAGTGTTCGCTGATCAGTCTTACTCTCTAATGGAAATCTCATTGACTAGCATTTCTCCATGATTGGTGTCCAAGTGTCTGCCTTTCTTCTGCAAGGGGAGCCACAGTGACAAGCCCTCTTCTGTGATGGGCGTCAAAATGATTAGACCTCCTCTGTTATGTGTGTCTTTTTGACTTGCCATCCTGTGTGATAAGCCTTCTGTGATATTTGTCCTGTTGACTGACCCTCCTGCATAATGGGAACTCCAGTGCCTGGCTTTCATCTGCTATTGAGTTCCAGTGACTGAACCTCCTCCATAATGGGTTCCCCAGTGACTATATCACCTCTTTGAAGTGTGTTCCAGTGGCTGGTCTTCTTCCAAAATGGATGTCCCAGTGACACACTCCTTGTGTTTAGTGCCCTCCTCTGTAATGGGTGTCCCAGTGATTGGCCCTCCTCCATACTGGATGCTTCAGTTACTGAATTTCTTCTAGGATGGGTGCCTCAGTGTGCAGCCTTCCTCTCTGGTGGGTACCCCAGAGGCTGGTTCTTCTCTGTAGGTGACTCAGAAATGATCTAACCTCGGTTTTGTGTACCTCACTGAATGGACTTCCTTTGTGATGGGTGACCCAGTGACTAGCCCTACTCTGTGATCAGTGATCTAGTGATTAACCATCCTTCAAATGGGCACCCCAGTGTCTGGACGTTTTCTGATATGTGTGCTTCAGTTACTATCCTTCCTCGTTGATTGATTACTCAGTGACTGACTCTCCTCTGTGTTGGGTGCTCATGTGACTAGCCCTCCTCTGCGATGGATCCCTCAGTTTCTGTAACTTCTCCAGTGACTGCTCCAGTGACTGCATTTCTTCTTAATGTGTGTCCCATCGAATGGCTCTCCTACATGATCTGTGCCTCGGTAACTGGGCCTCCTTTGTGATAGTTTCCCCAGTTACTGACCCTCCAAAGTGATCGAAACCCCACGACTGAGCCCTCTTGATTCTGCCCCAGCACTGGCCTTCCTCTTTGATGAACACCTCAGTACTGATTCTCCTCTGTGATGTATGACTGAGTGACTAGCTATCCTTTGTTATGTGTACACTAGCAACTGTCTCTCCTTTGTGATGGGTGCCTTAGTGATTGTCCCTTCTCTGGGTTTGTTGTCCCAGTTACTGATTGTTTTTTCTGATGGATGCCCCAGTGAGCAACCCTCTTCAATAATATGTCCTCAGTGACTGGCACTCCTGTGTGAAGGGTGCTGCTTTAACTGTCCTTCATTGGTGATGCGTGCCCCAGTGACAGCCCTTCTTCTGTCATCAGTGCCCCAGTGAATAACTCTCATCCATAAGGCATGTCCTAATGTCTAACTGCCCTTTGTAATTGGTGCTCCAGTGTTTGACTCTCCTCTGTGATGTGTGTCCCAGTGACTGGCTCTCCTCCCTTAGAGTTGCCTAAGTGACTTGGCCTCCTCCATAATGGGTGTCCCAGTAACTGATCCTCTTCTCTTATGGTTGACACCGTGACAGGGCATCCTCTCTGATTGGTGTCCCAGTGACTGGTGCTTATGCATAATGGTTGCCCCAGTGGCCACCCTCCTCTTTGATGGCTTGTTCCACTTAAGGGGTCTTCTAAAAAAACTGGTATCCCAGTAACTAGTCTATCATTTTGATGGATACCCTGTGACTGGTCCTCCTGTGTAAGGAGTCCCAGTTACTGAACTTTCACCATAATTGGTTACCAAGTGACAGGCCCTCTCTGGGATGGAGGCCACAGCATAAAGTCCTCATTTGAAATTGGTGTCAAAGTAATTAGCCCTTCTCTGTTATACATTCCTTGTGACTGGCCCTACTTTAAGATGGGTGCCAGAATGTCTGGACCTGCTCTGTGGTTGGTGTTCCAGTGAGTGACCCTCATTTTTGTTGGTTTTCCAAGTGACTGACTCTTCTTTCTGATGGAAGACACAGTAAGTAGTCTTTTGCGATGAGTGCCTCAGTGCCTCCCCTTCTATATTATATAGTCCCCAGTGACAGATATTTCTCTTTGATAGGTAACCAGTAACTAGACTACCTTCAAAATGGATGCCTTGGTGAGTCATCCTATTCTGTGTGGGTGCCTGTGTGACTGGGCCTCCTCTATAATGGGTGCCCCAGTGATTCTACCTCCCCAGTGATGGAATTCCCACTATTTGGACCTTCTCGATAATGGGTGCCCTGGTGTGGGCCCACCTTTGTAATAGAGTTCCCAATGAATGGACCTCCTCCATAATAGGTTGTCTGCTTACTGGGCCTCTTCTAAGATTGGTGTCTGGGGAATGGACCTCCTCCAAGTTGGGACACCCAGTGACTAGCACTCCTCTGGGATGTTGTCCCAGTGACTGACCCTAATCTGTGAAAAACGCTCTGGGGATGGATTCTCTTCTGTGTTGGGTACCATGTCTATTTTTTCTCTTCTGTGATTGCTGTCCCAGTTACTGGCTTTCCTCTGTTCAGTTCATTGACTGAACCTGTCCAAATGGCTGCTCCAGTGACTGGCTCTCCTCTGTGAAGTGTTCCTCAGTGACTGGCTCTCCTCTTTTATGGGTGTCCCAGTGTCTGTCTTCTGTAATGTTTGTTTCAGTGACTGGCTCTCCTTCCTGATGGGTGCAATAGAGAGTAGTCTTTTTCTGTGATGAGAGTCCCAGTGACTGGCCTTTCTATCTAATATATGCCCCAGCGATTCACACTTCTCTGTGATGGGTGACACAGTGACCGGCCCTCCTCTGTGATTTTTTCCCTAGGAAATGTACCTTATCCTTAATGGGTGCCCTAGTGACTGCCACTACTTCATTACAGGTGACTTAGTGAATTGTCCGCCACGGTGATTGGTGCCTCAGTGACTAGCAATCATCCAAAGTGATTGCTTCAGTCACTAACTCTCCTCTATAACAGATGTTCTACTTACAGGACCTCTTCAGTAATGGGTACATCAGTTACTACCTCTACTTTTGGATAGGTACCTCCATGATTGGCCCTCATGTGTGATGGGTGTCCCAGGGTCTGGCCCCTCTGCATATTTGATACCCCAGTGACTGTCCCTCTTCAATGATTGGCGTCACAGTGACATGTCCTTTTCTGTGAGGGTGTTCCAGTGGCTAGCAATTCTCTGTGATGCAAACCTTTGTGACTGGTCCTCCACAGTAATGGGTGCCCAGTGGCTGCCCCTTCAATGTGAGGGATGCCCTAGTGTTGTGTGTATGCCACAGGGAGTGACACTCTTTGATGGTTGTCCCAGTGATTGTATCTTCTATATAACTGGTGCCCCAGTGACAAACCCATCACTGTGATGGGTGAACAATGATTAGCTCTCCACCAAAATAAGTGCCCCAGTGATTCATTCTCCTCTATGATTCCAGTCGGCCTTACAGTGTAATGGGGGTCCCAATGACTGGGCTTCCTCCATGTTGGTGCCCCACTGTCTTGCCCTCCTCCATTAAGAATGTCCCTGTGAATAACCCTCCTCTATGATGGGTGTTCACTTACTGGTCCTCCTCCATAATAATTGCCCCATTGATTCGACCTCTTTTGTGATAGATGGCCCAATGGCTGTGCCTTCTCAATAATGTGTGCCCCAGTGACTTGTCCCCCTTGTAACTGGAAACTCAGTGAATGGTCTTCATATTTCATGGGTGTCCAAGATTTTAGCCTTCCTTTCTGATGGGAGTCACAGTAAAATGGGTCACTTCCATAATGAGTGTCCCAGTGACTGGCTTTTCTCTGTGATTGGTGTCAAAATGCCTGGCCATCCTATGTGATAGGTGCTGCAGTGACTGGTCTTCTTCTGTGATGGATGTCCTTATAACTGGGCCTCCTCCAAAATATGTACCCCAGTGACTGGTCCTTCTCTGTAATGGTTGTCTCACGACTGGGCGTCCTTCTTAATAGGTACTCCATTGACTTGGCCTCCAGTTGGTGGATCAGAGACGGGCCCCATCCAATTTGAGTACCTCCATGACTGGCTCTCCACTGATCTTTTAACACTACTCCTTCCCTCAGAGGGATTGCATCATTTCTGGAAGCACTACAATAAAATATTGATGCTTGGAGTGGACGGAACATGCTCCTATTTTATCTCCTAATGCAAAAATTTATTCAATATATTGTCCTTGCATAGAGGACGTATCAGAATTTTTTCAAAGTTGGGCTCACTCCTATGCCCAGACTGGAGTGCAGTGGCATACATACTTGTGGCCATCCCAACGTCGACCTGCTGGGCTCCAGTGATCCCTCTGCCTCTGTCTTCCAAGTAACTAGAACTACAAGTGCACACTACCATGTTCAACCAATTTTTGTTTATTGTGGAGACGATGTTTTGCCAAGTTGCCTCGGCTGGTCTTGAACCCACAGGCTCCGGCATTCCACTCAACTCAGCCTCGAAAACTACTGGGATTATAAGCTGAGCCACTGAGCCTGGCCAGATATTAAACTGATAAGAACAGAAACTACACTTGATCTTAGCAAAAAGACTGAAAAGCAACAACTCCTTCACTGTTATATGTGTCCAAGTGACTACCCCTCCTCTGTGATGTGTACCACAGTGACAGACTCTATTTTATGATGGATGACTCAGTGCCTGGCCCTCATCTGTGATAGCTCATCCAGTGACTGGCTTTCTTCTGTGATGTGTGCCTCAGTGACTGGGTCTCTTCTGTGTTTTGGGTGTAATTGACTGGTCCTCATCTGTGATGGGTACCATAATGATTGGCTCATCTGTGTTATGGGGACCTCAGTGACTGGTCTTCTTTGTAATGAGTGCCCCAGTGAGTCGCCCTCCAATGTTATGGGTGTCAAGTGACCTATCTCTTTTTTGATGGGGGGCCCAGTGACTGGCTTGCCTCTGTGATGAGTTCCCAAGTGAACGGTTCTCTTCTGTTATTGGTGCCCCATTGACTGCCCCTCCTTTGTGATTGGTGCCCAAGTGAATGGCCCCTCTCTGTGTTGGGTGACCCAGTGAATCATCTTCGTCTGTGACGGCTGTCCCAGTGACCCCATGAATGGCGCCCTCTCTGATAGGTGCCTCAGTGACTGGTTCTCCTTTCTTATGTGTGCCCAACTGACTAACCCTCCTTTGTGAGGCATCCCCCAGTGACTGTGTCTCCTCTTAATTGGTACCCCAGTGAATACCCTTCTTTGGTGATGGATGTCTCAGTGACTGGCCCTCCTTATTGACAGATACTTCAGTTATTGTGCCTCCTCTGTGATTTGTACTCAGTGACTGGCCTTCATATATGAAGGATATTCCTGTGACGAGATTTATGCTATGATAGGTGTCCTGGTGACTGGACATCCTGCATTTTGGGTGGCACAGTGACTGGCATCCTTTATGATGAAAGCCCCAGTAGCTACCTTTTATATATTATGGGTGACCAAGCAAAAATCCCTCTTCTGTGATGGGTATCTTAATAACTGGGGGTTCTCTATAATGGTTCCCCCAGCTACTAGCTCTCCTCTGTGATGGGTATCCCAGTTTTGAGGCCTCATTCATAATGGGTACCCAAGTGACAGACCCTCCTCAGTCATGAATGTACCCATGTTTGAGTCTCCTCCATAATAGGTGTTCCACTGACTGAGCCACCTTTGTGTCTGGTGCCCCAGTGACTGGCACTCCTCCAATTGGGTGCCCCAGTGACTAGCCCTCCTCTGTGAGGGGTGTCTCAGTGATTAATCTGACTTGTGTTTTTTGCTCCAGCTACAGACCCTCCTCTCTCATGGGTGTTTCAGTGACTGCCCCTCCTGTTTGGGGCCACATTGACTGGCCTCCATCTGTGGTTAGTGCCTCAGTGACTGACTTTCCTCTGTAATTGTTGCCTCAGTGACTAGAAATTATCTGTAATGGGCACCCGGGTGACTGGGCTATTCTGTGATGAATGCCCCAGAGACTATCCATTCAGTATGATGGGTGACCCAGTGACGAGGCCTCCTCTGTGGTCAGTGCTCCTTTGATTAGACCTCATCAGTGACATGCATCCCAGTGATTGTGCCTACTCTGTGATGGGTGCCCCAGTGATTCACACTCCTCTATGATCAGTGTTGGAGTGCTTGACCCTCCTTCTAAATAATGCTCAGGTGACTATGCCTTTTCTGTGATGGGCTCATTCATGACTGGGTCTCCTCTGTGGTGGACTCCCAGGTGACTAGCCCTCCTTTGTGATGAGTAACCCAGAGCATGGGCCTCCTTTTAGTGATTAGCCCAGTGACTTACCATCCTCTGTGAAGGTTGCCTCTGTGACTGGTAAATCTCTATGACAGGTGCCACAGTGACTGCCTTCTTTGTGATGAGTGCACTAGTGACTATCCCTTGCCCAAAATGAATGCCCTGGTGAATAGTCATCCTCTGTGATTGATGCACCAATGACTATCTCTCCTCTGTTATAGGTGTACCAGTGACTAACTCTCCTCTGTGTTAGTTGCCCCAGTTACTGGGGCTTCTACACATTGGGTGTTTTAGTGACTGTCCCTCTTCTGTCATAGGTCTACCTGTGTCATGCCTTCCTTTGTAATCCATGCCACTGTGACTAGGACTCCTCCATAATTGATGCCCCAGTGACTGACCATCTTCCATTATGGATACCCCAGCTAGTGGGCCTCCTCTGTGATTGGTGACCCAGTGAGTACCCCTCCACCATAATGCTTTCCCTAGTGATTAGCTCTCTGGAAGGTTGTTCCAATGACTGGCCCTCCTTCATGATGGGTGCCCCAGTGACTGGACTGCCACTGTTCTGGGTTCCACAGTGAGTAATCCTTCACTGGGTGTCACAATGATGAGACCTCCTCTGTGATGGGTGCTCCAGTGGCTGACTCTTCTTTATGATAAATACCCCAGTGACAGCCTCCACTATAACGGGTCCCCATGTGACTTGGCCAACTCTTTGATGGAAGCCTCAATGTTTATCCCTCCTCTGTAATAGGTAACTCAGTAATTGGATCTTCTCTGTGATGGGTCCTCAGGTGACTAGGCCATCACTGTAACTGGCTATTCATTGACTATACCTCTCTCTAATGGGTACCTTGTGACTGGCTATCGTCTGTGATGGGTGTCTCTGTGAGTGGCCCTTCTCTGTGATGGGTGAATCAGTGAGTGTGTCTCCTCTGTGATGGGTATTCCAGTGACTGGCTCTCATCTGTGTTAGTTGCCCCCGTGACTGGACCTTTTCCATATCAGGTGTCCCGGTGACTTGTCCTCTTCTATCATGGGTGCATCAATGATTGGTCCTCCTCAATGATGGGTTCACCATTGACTATATATCCATCATGATTGGTGCCCCAGTGCCTTGACCTCAACCATGATAGATGCCCCCACTAAGTGGCACCCATCCATTATGGATGCCCCAGTAATTGGACCTGTGATTGTTGCCACAATGACTGCTCCTCCACCATAATGATTTCCCCAGTAACTAGCCTTCCTGTGTTAAGGTTGTTGCAATGACTGATCTTCCTGCCTAATAGGTTTCCCAGTCTGTCCTACTCTGTTTTGGTTCCTACATTTGGATGTCCCAGTGACTACCCCTTTTCTGTAAGGGATTCCACAATAACTGTCCCACCTAGGTGATAGGCACCCCAGTGACAAGCCTTCCTGTGTTATGGGTGTCTCAGTGACTGCCTCTCTTCTGTGATGGGTGTCCCAGTGACCAGATTTCCTCTTGATGTTTGTTCCAGCAAATATTCCTGCTCCACAATGTGTGCCCCATTGACAAGCCCTCCTTTGTGATTGGTGTTTCTGTGACTTGTCCTTCTGTGATGAATGTCCCAATGACTGGCTCTCCTCTGTGATGGGTGTCCCAATGACTAGCCTTCCTCCATTATCCGTACCCCAGTTACTAGTCTTCCTCTGTGATAGGTGCTATAGAGACAAGTCCACTTCTGTGATGCATGTCCTAGTGACCAGCTCTCTTCTGTGATGTATGCCTTTTTGACTGAACCTTCTTTGTGATGGGTGTCCAGGGACTGGTACTTATTTGTTTCAAATGTTCCAGTAACTGATCCTTCTAATTATGAACTTTTTCTTTAATCATTGCATGAACAATTTTGTCCCCTAAATAATGAGTATGCAGTGACTAGCCCTCCCTCCATCAATGGAGCACCAGTGACTGAGTCTAATTAGTAATCAGTGCCCCAGTGACTGTCCCTCCTCAATAATTGGTGGCCTAGTGATTATCCCTGCTCTGTAATTGGTGTCCCAATAATGGAAAAACCTCTATAATTGGTGCTCCAGTGTCAAGCCATCCTTTGTAATACGTTTCTCAGTCACTCTACTCAGTGATGAGTACCTTAGTGACTGGTCTTTCTTCATAATGGGTGCCAAGCGACTGACTCTCCTGTCTTATAAGTGTCACAGTGAATAGCTCTACTCTGAGATAAGTGTCATAGTGACTAGTACTCCCCTGTGATGGGTGCCCTATTGACTAGGCCTCCTCCTAATTGGTGCCCCAGTGACTGGCCATTCTCTGTTATGGTTGCCTCAGTGACAGGCTTTCCTCTGTAATGAATATCCAAGTGACTCATTCTCTTCTCACTTAGATGATCCAGTGACGGGCTCTCCTTCCTGATGGTTGTACCAATGAATCTGTTCTCAGTCGTGTTGCTCCAGTAACTGACCTTCCTGTTGAATATGTACCCCAAATGACTTGCACCACTCTGTTATGGATGTCCCAACGAATGGTGATCCTTTTAGAAGGGTATCCAAGTGACTGGCCCTCCTCTGTGATGGGTACATCAGTAAGAGCACTCATCCATAATGGATACCTTAGTGACTAGCCCTATTCTGTGATGGGTACACCAGTGACTGACTATCCTCTATGATGTGTGCACAGTGACTGGATGACCTAGTGAATGATCACCCCTTCTGTAATTGATGTCAAGTTATTGTCCATTATCCATCATGGATGTCCTAGTGAATAACTCTCCTTGTGATTGATGCACCACTGTTGGGAGCCAACATCTATAGCTACATGGCTGAGGCCTGTAAAGGCCCATCTGGAAGATCGCCTCTGACATAGGATACCAGTTATACCTATGATATTGGCATGTGATTAGTGACCAGTGAGCATACATGGCAGTAAAATTTATAAGTAAATCTCTATACACCTGATGGAAAGTTGCACAGTAGAATTATTTTATATGACCTTGTCCCTTCTAAGTTGTACTTCTTTCTAGATTTTTTTTATGTCTATTTCCTTGTAGACTGGTTAGTCAGCTCTTGTTCCCAAAGGCAGTTTCTCCTAGGATTAAGATTAGAAACTAAATTATCATAATAGTTTTATTGCCCTGCCTCTAGCCAGGCAGGACGTTTTTCTAGTTTTGTTACATGCCGAAACTCTGTTTGCTTCAGCCCGTGGTCATTGTCATGGTAACCGTGCAGCCCATTATCTAAGAGTGTGACAGCTACTATTTGATTTTTAGAATAGACTTGTTTGGATAAAACATACATTTAAGA
>NW_007247114.1:46649-143737 GCF_000164805.1 Carlito syrichta
TATACTGCTGGAGGGTATAGAAAATGGTATATAAGTTGGAAAAGGTTTGAATAAAATTGGCTTCAGTCCTGATCAGACTGTTCCCAGAAGAACTGCCTCCGAGTGGTCTTCTCGCCATCTCCTGATTCTCTGGTGCGGGTCCTAACCCACCCTTGGTCAGTGCTGGTCACCGACACACCACTGAATGACCCTCCTGCATATTGGTACTGCTGGTGACAAGCTCTCCTCAGTAAATGTTGTCCCAGTGACTGACCCTCCTCTGTGATGGGTACCACAGTAAATGGTCCTTCTCTGCATGGGTGCACACTTACAGGTACTCCTCCAAAACGGGTGTCCCAATGACTGGCTCTCCTTTATGATGGCTGTCCTAGTGACTGGTTCTCCTTCATAATGTGCACCAGTGTCTGAGTCTCCTCTGTCATTGGTGCCCCAATTACTTGCCTTTATATACTATGGGCACTACATTGACTAATCCTCCTATGTGATGCGTGCCATGGTGACTGGGTCTCCTCCATAATGGATGCCCAATTGACTATACTTCCTATGTGAATGATATCCCAATGACTGACCATCCTCTGTGATAGGTGTCACAGTGACAAGCCCTCATCTGTGGTGGATGTTCCAGCATCTTGTCCTCCTCCAAATGGATTCCCTTTTGACAATGCCTCCTGTGTGATGGGTGCCCCAGTATCAGGGCATCCTCCATAATGAGTGCTGCAAAAACTGGTCCTCCTATGTAATGTTTATCCCGGTGACTGGTCCTTCTCTATAATGGGATCTTCATTGACTGGGCCTCCTCTGTGATTCCTGTCACAGTGACTAACCTTCCATCTAATTGGGTGCCCCATTGAAAATTCCTCCTTTGTGATGGTTTTTCTAGTAACCTGGTCTCCTCCATAATAGATTTCCCAGTGAGTATCCCTCCTCTGTAACAGGTGCCACCATGACAAGTCTATTTCTGTGATGCATATCCTAGTATCAAGCCCTCCTCTGTGATGTGTGCCTTTTTGACTGAACCATCTTTGTGATGTGTGCCCTAGTGAATAGCACTCCTCTGCTTAAAGTGCTTCAGTAACTGATCCTCCTTTGTGGTGGGTGCCCTAGTTATGAGCTTTCATCTGTCATTGCTGTTCCAGTGAGTTAGTCTCCTACATAATGGGTACACAGTGACTAGCTCTCCTCCATCATGAGAACCCCAGTGACTGAAGCTAATCAATTATTAGTGTCCCAGTGAAGGGACTTCCACCATCATGGGTTGCCTAGTGTCTAGCTTTCCTATGTGATGGGTGTCCCAATAACTGAGTCTCCTTCACAATTGGTGACCTAGTGTCAATTCATACTTTGCCATACTTAGTTACTCATTCTACCCAGTGATCACGCTCCCCTAATTGTCCCTCCTCTGTGATGGATCTCCCAGTGACCAGCCCTTCTCCATAATGGGTGCCAAGTGACTCTCCTCTGTGATAGCTGCCCCAGTGTTTGTGTCTCATCTACAATGGGAACCCAGGTGACTACCCTTCTTTCATAATGAGGATGAATTCTTAGGTTGGAACAAAATGGTAGGATGAATGAGGCAATCAATAGAACCAAGAAAAAGTTCCAAACCATTTGGGTGGTAAGAGGTCTTTAAATTTCCTTCCTTCATTGTACAACCAAACATCTGCTTGAGGCATGTTACAATGAGAGTAGTTTCCCTCATGTACTTTTGAGACATTCAGGATGTGAGTGCAAATTTTCAGTTACCCTATGGCAGTAGTGAACCATTCTCCCCATCTGAAGAGACACAAGGAGGGATTCAACTTACCCTCAGAAAATAATCTTGCTTCTGCAAGGCAGGATGAAGCAAGTACAGGCTCTTGCACATCTCGGTTCTCCAAGCATCTTTTTCTTGGTACAGAGCTAACATACAACTCATTCTGATGGGGTTTGTATCCAAACTGAAAGGGAATCACATACATCTGCAACCATTTTGTGGCATATTCGTAGCAATCACATTTATTTAGAGTGGATACTGTAGATTTTATCTATTCCATTTAGGCACTTGTTTCCTTATAACCACTTTCAACTTTCATAGTCTATTGTGATTTGTTTTGTTTTGGCTTTTTAAATCTTTAATTTCAACAATAATTACATTTTGGGGATTATTGTTATGGAGGTTGTAACAACACTTGGAGCTCGTGGTTGGTTTCAGTAACCTTCAGCTACAGTTTGACTAAAAGAAGGGTTAATTGTCCTTGAGGGTCCCATACTGAAACGTTGACTCCCAATTCATAAACTCAAGGTGCTAATTCAGGCTTTGATCTAAAGTAGAAGGATGATTAATAGTCAGAAACATAGGGCTACATTTGAAATCTCTACAGGCTGCCAGTGAAATTCTCTTAGATAAGTGTATTTTGGGTTACAAAGACTGTAGTGGCCTCATTTTTTCCAGGGGTTTGCATGCTAACTTAATTTGGGTTAGTCCACTTTACTTTATTCCAACTGGGACAGGGTCTTCTGCTGGTTCAGAAAGGTTCCTCAATGTTTTCAAAAGTTTAAATCCTATATTTGGTTCAAGACAAAGATGTTTGTCTGACTGAGATAACTGTTTTGCTTTTCTGGGTTTTCACACACACAAAAAAATTTCGTGCATCATATGGTACAGTTTGTGGTGATAAGGTTTTATTTGTATTCATTATTAAGTTAGGGTGAAGGTGATAAGGCTTACATTTGGTTGTTTGTGTAGTTAAAATTATAATAGAGATCTGCAAATAATTGTACCTTTTGGCGGTTCTGAAAGGAGGATAGAATCCCATGAATGTTTGGAATTAAGAGGCCATTGGCAAAATCATCTCATAAAACAGATAGATAGGACAATAAAAGCAGTCAATATAGGTAGGATCATAAGGAGAACATCTGGAACATTTATGGAGAATAAATTTTAAATTAACTTTTTCTTATTCTTATATTTAGAGGTTTTACTGGAGAGTCTTTCTACCAATCTTGCCTCTCCTTTTCCATAGTCCCTGTTATTAATTTATTGACTCAGGTATGATATGCCCACCCTTTTTCTGTCATTTGGGCAGCCATCTCAGTAGTCAGTAGGACTGGTATGGTCCTTCCCAGTTTGAGTGGAGATTGGTTTCCTTCCAAGTTTTGATCAATACTGAGTCACCAAGATGAAAATGGTGGACTGTGAGCTGAAGAGGAGGAATTTGAGCTGAGTTCTTTTAAGCTAAGGGAAGATAAGGTGCAGAAAATGGCTAAAATATGTTCCTTTAATAATTGATCTTTGGAGCAGGGCTTGGTGGCTTAACCTGTAATCCCGTGCTTTGGGAGGCCGAGGTGAATGGATTGCCTGAGCCCAAGGGTTCGAGACCCACCTGGGCAACTTGGCGAGACCTCATCTCTACAATAAATCAAAAAATTAGTGTTTAGCACCCGCCTGTAGTTCCAGCTACATGGAAGGCTGAGCGGAAGGATCACCCCAGCCCAGCAGGTCGAGGCTGTGGTGGCCGGGAGCATGCCAGTGCACTCCAGTCTGGGCAACAGAGTGAGACTTCAACTCAAAAAAATAAATTAATTAATAAATAAAAATAAAATAAAATAATTGATCTTTGGTGTTCAGGGTCTGTAAATCTATTGCTTTATCTACATAGGACAACCCATATAAAAGTTCATAAGGTGAGAAACCCAAATCCCTTCGAGAGGCAGTTCTAACTCGGAAGAGAGTTATAGGAACACAGTTGACTCAGGGAAAATTTATCTCTAGCATCACTTTAGTTATGTGGATTTTTAGATTTGGGTTTATGTGTTTTATTCATCCAAAGGATAATTGATGTCAGGGCGAATGAAAGCCCCTTCGCATTTGGAGTACTGTTATAATACCTCTGAGGTAAAGTGGCTTCTGTTATCCGAATGAATGTTTTCTGTTAGACCTAGTCTGGAGATTACTTGTTTCAAAGCATTTTTATTATAGATGGTTGTAGTTGTTGTTAGGTATGCCTCGATCCACTCAGAAAGATGATCAACAATAACTATTGGGTACTTAAGATTTTCAATCTTGCCCATTTTAGTGAAATCAATTTGTAGACTTTAAAAGAGTCTTAATCCAGGTTTTCCTTCTTTTAATAACTCTCTGTTTACTTTTTGTTTATTTTCTGACAAGTTATACATCCTTCATATATTTGTTTATCAATAGTATAAGTATCTACAGATCTGTAAGTTTTTAAGAGTGTGTCACACGTTGCTGGAGTTCACCAATGGCTTCTTTATGAAATATAGTCATTGATTCTTATTAATTGGTTGGCTAATCATTTTTCTTCCATCAAGGAGGATACTTTTTTCCACAGACATTTTTTGTTTTGTTGCATTTAAGAAACCTGAATAAGGGGAATGTGTAGACTTTCCTATTACCTTTTATCACCCATTCTTTAGGAATAATTTTGTTTTTATTTCTCTGTGACAAATGCCATTCATACTTTAAGTTGACTTTATTCTATCCTCACATTAAGATCTATCTGAGCAATTAGGTCTCTGCCTAGAATATTTATTCCTGCTTCTGGGACAAATAAAATTGGCCCTGTCATTGTCTCAGTTTCAGTTTTTATAAATATGGGTTCATATATAGGAACCCAAAATCCTCCCTTAACATCAGAGACTAGAAACATTTCTGGTAAAAAAAAATTAACATTTTGGGGTTGGAAAATTAGGGAGGAGACAGTTGCCCCAGTATCAATAAGAAAGATAATTTCCTCCTTCTTAGGCCCCGTCTTCAGATTTATCAAGGGATCCTGGTGCAGCTTAATAAAGCGGATTACCGGCCTCCCTATTCTGCATCTAGTGCCATAAGGGGACTATTGCTTCCTCTTTTTCAAACTCAGGACAATCTCTCCTGAAATGCCCTGGCTATTTACTATGATACATCCACCTCCTTTTGGATTAAATTCCCTTCCAGCTTCATTCTGGATTAAATCTTCTTTTAGTTTGTCTCTTTTGATACCCAAATCTTGTCCAGGGTGGGGTTCTAACATTTCTTTTTTCTATTATCTTTCTACAGTGCTTACCATGATTCTAACTTTTTGTTTTTACTTTTTCTCTATTTTTATCAACAAACATCTTTTTTTGCTTTTCTTAATAATTTCTCAATAGGTCTATCATTCCATCCTCCAGCTTTTGTAACTTAGTTGCAATGTCTGGCCAACTTTTGGTAACAAAATTAGCCTGTAGAAGGCCATGTCTTACAAGGTCTTCTGGGTTTAACAATGAATACTTTCGTATTTGATTTCAAAGTCATTGTAAAAAAAGGCCTTTGGAGTTTTCTACTTCTCTTGCTGGATTTCAAAATTCTTTGAGATATTTAGGCTCTCGGGGTTGACTCTCTGATCCCTTAATGATTAATTGCCTTAAATCTTGCATTTTAACTTTATCTCCTTCGTTATTATTATCCCTTCTGGGGTCAGTGTTTGGATATTTTTGTTTGGCTGTTTGTACTCCTGGACCTGGGAGATGTTTCCAATCCCAGATAGACATATTTATTCCCATTCCCATTTCTTCACCAGTGAATAAAATGTTCATAATAGACATCAGTTTTACCCAGGTATAAATATTAGATACGAGAAACTGATCAACCTGATAAACTAACCCTAAAGCATCACTTAATAATGATTTTATTTCCTTTTTGAAATTTCTTGCTTCAGTACTACTAAGTGGAGAATTAACAAACCCAATTTATCCCTGTCCCAAGGTAACCTCTCTTATGAGGAAAAATTTTGAATTTTCATCTGCACCCCCAGGGAGAAAATGGAATTTTTAAATATTTATTTTGCATTGTTTTAATTCCATTTTCAAGTTAGGATACGAGGGTTTAGAACTTGGGGATGACAATTCTTGAGTTTTTGATAGATCTGCATCCCCCACAGCCCTCTCAGATCCATGGTAATTTGGGGATTATGGGAGAATATAGAAAAGTTGATCCCAAGGTTTCTCCTTCTCCTCTAGAGGTTCAAATGATTTCTCTTTCTTATTTCAAGTTCAAAGAGGAAACATAGGAAGGGTTCCTGGAAACAAACATAAGGCAAGATATCTTTCCTCAGATGAAACAGAGGGCTTATTGTTTACACAGATTACTAAAGTCTGTGAAAGCCAGTCCCTATTGGAGCCTAATTTTGACAAAATCACTGGCGGTTTGGCTCCTTAGTCCATACAAAGCAACAAAATTCCAACATTTTCTTCTTTCTCTTTCCCTTAGTTTTGTAATTATTTTTCCAATTCTTTAAAATTTACCCCAAATGAATTATCATGGGTAATTCCAAGGTAATTATCAGGGGTAACTATTCTTGATCTCACTTCCTAGGCTTAGATTGATTATTACCCATTCTCAATTACCAGGTGGACTGTGTAGTCTCCTAAAGTGCTCAACCTCCCTTACTGGAGATTTATTGTAAGCATTAGGATTCTGAGTTTTTCCTAAAGTGTTCACCCCCCATACTGGAGGTTTCTTGTAAACATTAGTACAAACTTTGTATATTGAGTTGCATTTCAGTCACACACTCTCAATCGCCAAGAATTTTCCTGACTCACATGGTAGAAATTATAGACCAATGTTCCTACCTTGGCTTAAGAATAAGGTTTCCAGATCACTGCAGTGGTGGGAGGAGTACCTGTCTATTCAGTATCTCCTCTGTCAAGTCTTAGATAATGGTCTCAGGTTTATTTGTAGAGTAGCAGAAACCAGAGTTGCCCAGCAGGCATGAGCTACATAAAATTAGGTGTGATGTGTCTCTCCCTTTGACAGGGGTCTGTTCCCACAGTCACAGGTCTCCTGGATGAGCCCCCAGCCTGTGGGAGGTAGAATAGACTATCTTCAGTTTTTTTGTCAAAGCACTACACGGAAATGCAGAGATTGGGAAAGTAAAGCACCTCTTTTTACCTAGTTCTCGCAAAAACAGATGACCTTCAGGTGAGCAGGTACACCAAGATGGACACAGCAAGTGTATTCATGCCCTAAAATGCAAGAACCTCTCCTGGTCCCTCACTGGTTGAGTACCTCAGAGATTACATCACTTTCCAAGACATTGTCTAAGCAATAATTTTGTACCAATAAGGTAAAACTCAAGCAGTTTCTACATAAATAAGCTAAAATACATGTTTCTAGATTCTGGCTGGGCCTCAGAACTCATCAAAGAAAGTCTGTAAAAAGAGAAAACCTACCAGAAAATAAGGAAGAACAAGGAATTCAAGCAACAAAAGGCCGTTTTGAAAATAAATCACAAATTTGTTTCTTACAGTGACTACACATCCTCTGTAATGGCTATCCCAGTGTCTCTCCCTCTTCTGTGAGGGATGCCCCATGACTAGCCTGTCTCTGTGATGGGTGACCCAGTAAATGGCACTCCACTATTATGGATGCCCAAGTGAATGTCCTTGCTCTGTTATGCATGACCCAAATTATTGGCCCTCTTCTGGTGATGGATGTCCAGGTGACTGGCCCTCTCTTATGATGCCTGTCGCAATGACTGCCCTCCTCTTTTATGGGTGTCTCACTGATTGGCCCTCATTCATGATTGCTGCCCCATTAACTGACCTTTCTCTGTGAAGACTGCTGCATTGACAAGATCTCTTTTGTGATGCATGTCCCAGTGACTGGTCTTCCTCCAACATGGAAGCCCCAGTGACTTGTCCACCTCTGTGATGGGTGCCTCAATGACTGTTCTTTTGCTGATCAATGCCACAATGGCTGGCCCTCCTCCATGATTGGTACCCCATTTACTGACCCACCTCTATGATGACTACTACAGTGGCAAGTCCTCTTCTATGGTGCTTGTCCTGTGATTGACCCTGCTCCAAAACATGGGCCCTAGTGACTTGCCTTATTCTGTTTAGGGGTGCTTCAGTGACTGTCCTTCCTCTGTAATCGATGCCACAGTGCCTGGCTCTTCATTATTGGTGTACTCATTACTGGGTCTCAAGTGATTGATGCCCCAGTGATTGGCCCTCCTCCATATTGGTTAGCCATTTACAAGACAAGTTCTATGGTGGATGTCCTACTTATTTGTCATCCACCATAAAGGGTAAAACAGTGACTGCATCTCCACTGTTATAGGTGCCCCAGTGAATTGTCTTAATATATAATGAATGGCACAGTGACTAGCTCTTTTCTGTGATGGTTGTCACAGTGTCTGGTTCTTCTCCTTAATCAATGTCCCAGTGACTGAGTCATCTCTGTGATTGGTCCCCAAATGACTCTCTATCCTCTATCATGGGTGCCACAATGACTAGTCCTAGTTTGTGATGTGTGTCCAGCTAGGCACCCATCACAGTGGAGTGTTAATCTCTTGGGGAACCATCACAGAGGAAAGCCAATCAAAAGACAGCCATGAGGGAGGAGGGTTATTAACTTAGGCACCAATCTCAGAGGATTTCCAACACTGAGGCACCCATTTGAAGTAGAACTAATCACTAGTTACTGATCACAAAGAAAAGCCAATCATAGGGACACCCACCATAGAGGAAGCCTGATAGCTGGAACACCCATCACAGAGGAGGGTTAGTCACTGAGGCACACATCACAGAGGAGCCCAGTCACTGTGGCACCACTTACAGAGGTCAGGTATGCACTGAGGCACCCATAACAAAGGAGGAGAAGTTGCTGAGGAAACCATCACAAATGAGGTTAGACACTGAAGAACCCATCACAGAGGGAATCCAGTTCTAGTGCACCCATTATGAGGGTAAACCAATCACCATGTAACCCATCATAGAACAGGGTCTGTGACTAGGGCAACCATTTTGGATTAGGGCCAGTCACTGTGAAGTGTTTTCTTCATTTGTTCCTGACAGGTGGCAGATGGAATAAAACCACAGATTCAGTGTTTGCAGTATAACATAAGGAATCTAAAACCGCACTCTTTTAATGCATTTATTTATTATTAGTGTATTTGGAAGTTAGTACAACACTTTTCCGAGAAAGGGGATTGCCACATTTTCTTTAAAAGAAGCTGAAAGTAAACCTAATATGTTTCCACTGATGTTGAAGAGAAAACACAAACGTGCATAAAAGAATGTGCTGTGATCATTTGTAAATTCAGGGAACAATGTGTGATGGGCCTCCATCAAAGCAAAAAACCTGCTCTGGAGCTCCCTTGCCAGAAAAGTGCTTCACTGGACAATAGAGTTCCTTAGGTTTAAGGAGAAACACCTGTGTGCTACCTATTTCTGGGTTTAATTTGAGGCTGTTTATTCATTGTCTCAGGAGGTTGAATCTAAGACAAAGGTGAAAATGTCAGAAGGAAAGAAGATAGCCAAGTCTCCAAGAAGAGTTAAAGCTGATGCTCTTGACACTATCTGCAGCTTAAGACTAGATTATTTCATTCCTGGAATTAATTTAGGCCAGTCAGTAGTATTTAACACCACACATTGCATTGTTTCAGTGATTGAAATATATAAAACCTGAAAGTTGCTGGGACAATTTTGTATAAGTACAAAGACAATGTCATTCTCCCTAAGGAAGCTATGAGAAGAGAACACAGACCCTTATGGAAAAATCGTTGGTATATTAGAGGCCAGAGTATTGTGCTTATTTCATGGGGTTCACAGAAGGTAGTACTTTTAGCGACAAGTAGCTTAAAACCCAGTTTTTCTCTTTGTCCCAGAGACATGTTGCCAAATGGTAAACAATGAATTCATCAGAGAGTGGCACAATTGCCTAATAACTTATGTTGATGTTAACCTGTTAAAGGCTTTGACATTATCTTTGTAGTTTAATTCTAGGAAAGAGTTTGGCAAATCAGATGTCAGCATTTCCATAAAGCACAGCGACAAAAAATAAAATAAGATAAAATAAAATAGCCTGTTTTTTCTTTTCTTTTTTTTTGTCATGGAGAGATGGCAGAAAGATCCATCCATTCAGTTTGTAGTATAACCAACTAAGTCTAACACCACAGTTTTTTAAAATTGATATGCCTATTATTGTATTTGGGAGTGGGTAAACCAATTTTACAAAGAAAAGCAATTGCTAAATTTCCTTTCAAACAAGATGGAGGAGAATCTAAGATGTTTTCAGTGATGATAAATAGAAAACACAAATGTGGATGCTGAAAGTTTTCAGACCACACACATAACAGAATGAGGTGTGTTTATTTGTGTCAGTACAGGGAAAACAGAATGCTGAGACTCCAACAAAGTTAAAAACCCGCTGTGTATTTCCCTTGCCAGAAAAGTGTTTTGTTGGGCAATAAAGATCATTAGGCTTAAGGAGTACCACCTGTATTCTACCTAATTCTGGGCTTTATTGGAGGCTGATTTCTCATTGCCCCAGTAGACTGAATCTAGAACATAGGCAAAAAGTTAGCAGGAATGAAAGTATGCTCAAGGACCCAAGAAGAGTTAAAACTCATGCCTTTTACTCTAACTGTATATGAAGACTCTAGATTATTTCATTCCTGGAACTCATTTAGCCTATAGTATATGACTGCAAACTGCAATGTTTCAAAGGTTGAAATATGTGAAACCTCAATCAAATTTGCTAGGTCAATTTTGTAAAAGTACAAAGAGAACGTCATTCTCCAAATGGAAGCTATGAGGAGAGAAAATACTCCCTATGGTAATGTAGTTTGTATATTAAGGGCCAGAGTATTAAGATTATATCATGGAGTTCACAAATGGAAAAACTTTTAGCAATAAGTATGTTAAAACATAATTTTTTTTTCTGTACCAGAGATTGTTGCATAGTGGTAATCAGTGCATTTATTGGAGGGTGGAACAACTACCTACAACCTACATGGATGATAACTTACTAAAGTCTTTGTATTATCTGCTTAACTTAACTGTAGGTAAGAGTTGAACAAATTTGATACCATGACTTCTTTAAAGCATAGCAAGAACAAATAAAATAAGCGAATCTGGTTTTGTCTTTTTGGCCATGGAATGGTGGCAGATGGATACACACATTAAAACAGTTTGTAGTATAACCAACTGAGTCCAACATTACACCCACTTGCTTATCTATCTATCTGTCTATCTAGTACAATACACTTTCACAAAGAATAGAGATTGTCAATTTGCCTTTGAAGGAGGCTAAAAACAATCTTTAGTTATTCCTAGTGCCATTAAAGAGAAAAAACACACATATGTGTTGGAAGTCTCTTGGCATAATACAAACTGTGTGTGGTGTGTTCATTTATGTCCGTTTATAGAAGAAAGCGTGGTGGACTCCAGCAATGTCAAAAAACCAGCTAGAGCAGTTCCATTTTCAGAAAAGTGCTTCACTGGGCAATAAAGATTATTAGACTTAAGGAGAAACACCTGGTTGCTACCCATTTCTGGGTCAAATTGGAGGCTATTTTGTCATTATCCCAGGAGACTGAATCCAGATCAAAGGTGAAAACATCTGTAGGAAAAAAATAGGATCAATGTTCCATGAAGAGTTAAAAACTCATGCCCGCTAACTTCAGGTTAAGGCTCTAGACTAATTCACTTCTGGAATAATTTAGGCAAGTCCCCAGTATTTAATTATACACATTGCCTTGTTTCAGTGACTTAAATGTCTGAAACCACAAACAGTGTTGCTAGATCAATTATTGTAAAAAATAAGAAAATGGTATTTCTTGTTTTAATAACCTCTACATTTATTTTTCTGTATATCCCTATTATTTCTTATTATACAGTACATCAATGACAAAATTTAACAATCTGAATTTCAAATTGGTTTACTGGGAAAAAAAGTATTTGATAAACACCGAATTATGGGACATGAAAGAACTTTTCCCATTACAGTCTTTACAATGTTAATATATCATGATTCGATAAATTTACATAAATATCTAAGATGTTCCCAGTGACGTTAAAGAGAAAACACAAATGTGCATGTCAGAAGTCTCATAAAAGAAACACATAACAGAATATGATGTGACCATTTTTGTCAGTTCAGGGAACCAAGAATTTTGGGGCTCCAGCAAAGTAAAAAATCTGCTCTAATGTTCCCTTGCCAGAAAAGTACTTGTAGAGAAATAGAGATTATTAGACTTTAGGAGAAACATCTGAATTCTACTTACTTCTGGGTTTAATTTGAGCTGTTTCCTCATTCTCTCAGGAGGCTTAATCTAAGTCAAAGGTGAAAACTTCAGGAGGAATGAAGATAGTCTCAAAAGAGTTGAAACTGGTGTCCTTTATTCTAATTGCAGCTTAAGATTCTAGATTATTTCATTCCTGCAGTAAATTTAGTCAAGCCCGTAGTATTTAAGACTACTCACGGTGTTGTTTTAGGGATTCAAATATGTGAAACAGCAAACAAAGTCGTTAGGTCACTTTTGTAAAAAATACAAAAACAACATCATTCTCCCTAAGGAAGTTATGAGGAAATAACACAAACCTTAGGGAAACAGTTTGTACACTAGTCATTAGCGTATTAAGGTTGCTTGATGGGGTTCTCAAAAGGAAACATTTTTAACAACAAGCAATTTGAAGCATAGTTTTCTCTTCCTGTCCCAGAGACGTCTCACCAAGTGGTAATCAATGATTTCACGTGAGAGTGGAAAAATCGCCTACAAACCTGTGTGGATGCTAATCTGTTAAAAGATTCCACATTATCCGTGTAGTTTAACTGTAGGTAAGAGTTCCAAAAATCAGATATCAGAATTTTCCTAATGCACAGCAAGAACAAAATAAAATAAACAAACCTGGTTTTTACTTTTTTGCTGTGGACAGGTTTCATATATATACACACATTCATATAGCTTTTATTGTAACCGAGTCTAACAACACACTCTTTTTTGATTTTTTTAGTTATCTATTTATGTATTTGGAAATAAGTAAAACACTATCAAAAAAATGATTTCCACGTTGCCTTTGAAGGGACCTGAACAGAATCCTTAGATACTCATATCGACATCAAAGAGAAAACACAAACGTTCATGTTGGAAGTCTCTTGGTATAATACAAAATGGTACATGGTGTGATCATTTATGTCTGTTCAGGGAATAACGAGTGGTAGACTACAGCAAAGTCACAATCCTGCTCTTGATTTATCTTGCCATAAAATGCTTTCTTGAAGAGTTGAGGACATTAAGCATAAGCAGAATCACTGCGTGCTACCTTCTTCTTGACCTAATTGGAGACTGTTTTATCATTATCACAGGAGGCTGAATTTTGGTCACATGTGAAAAACTCAGAAGAAATGAAGATATGCTCACAGCTACATGAAGAGTTAAACACTCATGCCCTTTAACTGCAACTTAAGTCTCTAGATTATTTCACTCCTGGAATTAATGTAGGGAATTTCACAGTATTTAGGACCACACATTGCATTTTTTCAGGGATTTCAATACATGAATATCCAAACAACCTTGCCAGATCAATTTACAGGAAACACAAAGATAATATCCTTCGGTTATAAATGGTTTGAGAAGAGATCTCAGCACCTATGCAAGATGACTTGCATCGTAAGGTCTAGAATGTTATGATTATATCATTGGGTTCAGTAAAGGAAGCACTTTTATCAAGAAGTAATTTAAAAAGTAGTTTTTCTCTTCCTATCCCAGAATTGTATTGCTAAGTGCATTCATTGAAGAGTGGCAAAGGCGCCTACAAACCAACGTTAATGCTAACCTGCTAAAGGCTTCCAAATTACCTGTGCAGCTTCACTCTTGGTAAGATTTTGGCAAAGCAGATATCAGTGTTTCTATAAAGCACACCAATAAAATAAAATAAACATATTTTGTCTCCATTTGCCACTGACATGTAAGCAGTTTGCAGTATAGCCTACTTAGTCTAACACTTAGTCTAACACTCTTTATATATGTGTGTATGTTTTTATGTATGTATTTGGATGTAAGTAAGATATTATCACATAGAAAGGAGATTGCCCAGCTGCCTTTGTAAGAAACTGGGAGAAAATCTCATTTTCAGTGGCATGAAATAGAAAACTCAAATGTGTAAGTTGTAAGTCTCTTTGTGAAAGAAATAACGATGTGGTGTCATCATTTGTGTTAGTTCAGGGATCAATGTGTGGTGGGAATCCAGAAAAGTAAAAAACCTGCTTTGGTGTTCTATTGCCTGAAGAGTGCTTCACAGAACTACGGAGATCATAAGGGATATTGGGAAACAACTGTGTTCTACCTACTTCTGGGCTTAATTATAAGATCTTTTCTAATTTCCTCAGATGAATGAATCTAGATAAAAAATTGAAAACATCCGTGACAAAGTTAGTCTCAAGACTTCATGCAGTTAAGTCATACCTTTTAATTGCAGCTGAAGGTTCCAGATGGTTTAACTCCTTAAGTTAATTTAGACAAACTCATAATATTTGAGACTATACATTGCATTATTTCAGGAATTGAAATATGTGAAACTCATAACAAAGTTCTATTTCAATTTTTGTATAAGTATGAAATTAAGGTTCTTCTTCCTATGGAAAATATGAGAAGACACAGTCCCATGTGGAAACATGGGTTGTGTCCTAGGGGCTAGAAAGTTGTAATAATTTCACAGGACTTACAATAGCAATAACTTTTAGAAACAAGCATGTTACAACATAACGTTTTCTTTCTGTCCCAGAGACATGTTGCTCAGTAATAATCAGTGCATTTATCTGTGTGGCAAATTTGCCTACAAATGTGCAACGATGCTAACCTGCTACCAATGTAAGATCGTTTCTAATTTCCTCAGAAGGCTGAATCTAGATTTAAATACTGTGGAATAGGTAAGAGTTTGGCAAAGCAGGTATCAGAATTTCTTTAAAGCATAGAGAGTAAATAAATAAATTAACCAGGTTTTCCTGTATTTGATGATGACAGGTGACATCCATTCAAAGAAATTGCAATATATCAGAGACTATCACCACATTGTTAATTAGCTAATTTGTAGATGTGGGATACAATTTAGAGTTAGGTATACAAATGTTTATTATGCAGGTACCCTTGTTGATGAATCATTCCTCTCCCTTCCCTGGAAGTTTCCCTAAACTACCAATCCCCCCACCCCTTCCCTGGAAGTTTCCTACTACTGCAAAATCCTTTCTTATATATTAAGATAATTGTTCAAGGTGCGCTTATGAGTAAGAACATATGGTACTCTGCTCTTTGTTTCTATGATAGATAACCGAGTATGATATACCCTAAATCCATCCAAGTTGCTACGAGGTCCATTTGTTTGTCCTTCTTTATTCATATCTCATTATGTATATGTACCACTTTTTTTAGCCAATCCAGCTTCGAGGGGCAACATGGTTGGTTCCATGTTTTTGATATTGTGAATAGAGCTGCAGCAAACATGCATATGCAGGTATCTTTTTGAAAGAATGACTTGATCCTCTAGATATATTCCCAAAAGGGGGATTCCATATGGAAGGCCAATTTCTAGTTCTTTCAGAAATTGTCACACTGTCTTCCAAAGAGGTTGCACTAGTTTCCATTTTCCCCAGCAGAGTAGAATTGTTTGTTTTTCCCACCTCATCACCAATATCTATTGTTTGTTTTATTAATAATAGCCATTCTTATTGGGGTGAGGTGGTATCACAATGTGGTTTTGATTTGCATTTCTCTGATGATTCGTGAGCCTGAACACTTTTTAATGTGCCTGTTGGCTGCCTGTATCTATTCTTTTGAGAAGTGTCTATTCATGTCTTTTGCCCACTTTTCAATGGGGCAGTTTGCTTTTTTCCTTTTGGCATGTTTGCGTACCTTTTAAATCCTAGATGTTATTCCTTTTTCAGATATATGTTTGGCAAATATTTTTCCCATAATGTGGCTTGTCTCCCCACTCACTTGATTGTTTCTTTTGCTTTGTAGTACTTTGTCAGTTAGATAAGGTCCACTTCTCTAACTTCTCACTTATGGTATGGGCACTCGGGGTTTTGATCAGAAATTTGTGGTCAGTCCCAATTTCTGTAAGGGTGTCTCCTGCATTTTCTAAGACTCTTACAATTTGAGATTTTATGATTAGGTCTTTGATCCATTTAGAGTTAATTTTTGTGTATGCTGATATTTAGGGGTCCTGTTTCAATCTTGTGTATGTGATCATCCAGTTCTCCCGGCACAATTTACTGAATAGGTTCTCCTTTTCCCAGTGGTTGTTGCTGGAGACTTTGTCGAAGATGAGTTGTTTGAGAAACTGAGGCTTTCCTTCTGTAAACCCTATTCTATTCCAATGGTTCATATGTATGTTCTTGTACCAAAACTAGGTTTTTTAAAATTATTATTGTAACCTTATAATAAAGTTTGAAGTCTGAAATTGTGATGCCTCTTGCTTAGTTTATTTCGCTAAGAATTGTTTTTTCTATTCGCAGTCGTTTGTTTCCATATAAATTTCTGTATTGTCATTTCCAGATCTGAGAAGAATCATGTTGGTAATTTAATGGGTATTGCATTGAATCTGTAGATGGTCTTTTGAAGGATGGACATCTTAACAATGTTGATTCTTCCCATCCCATATCATGGAATATTTTTCATTTATTTTTGTCTTCTTGGATTTCTTTGACCAGTGTTTTATAGTTCTCATTGTAAAGTTTTTGCACTTCTTTGATTAGGACAGTGCTGAGGAAATTCTTTCTTTCTTTTTTTGTGTGGCTATTGTGAGTATGATTTTGCTTCTATTTGGTTCTCCACCTGCTTGTTGTTGCTGTATATAAAGCAACTGTCTTATGCACATTTATTTTGTACTCCAAGACTTTGTCCAAGTCCTTTATCAATGCAAGCATGTTTTTGACAGATTCTCTTGGATTTTTGAGGTATAGGAGTATATTGTCAGCAAAGTCAGATACCTTGATTTTCTCTTTCTATATTTTAATATCCCTGATTTTCTTTTCTTCTCTAGTTGCTCTAGCCAGCACCTTCATCTCAATGTTGAACAAAAGGGATGAGACGGAGCAGACTTGTCTTGTTCTAATTTTCAGGGGAAATGATTCCAGTTTCTGTCCATTTAGCAATATGTTAGCTGTGGGTTTATTGTAGATGGCACTTACTATTTGCAGGTATGTTCCATATAGTAAGGAATAGAATATATTTCGATGGTTGTTGGGTAAAATATTCTGTAGAAGCCTATAAAGTCCATTTGGTTGAGTAATAAGATTATGTTCTGGATGTTCTTGGGTTTTTTTGCCTCGATTATCTATATAGGGTTCTTAGTGAGGTATTCAAGTCCCCTGCTATAATAGTGTTAGAGTAACTACTAAGTAACTTTTTTTAGTGTACTTAGTAGTTGCTTTATAAATCCTGGTGCTCTGCATATGTCTGTTGCAGCTCTATAGCAACAACTATATAGTATTGCAGCACTATAGCCAAAACATGGAAACAGCCATGTTTCCCATTGAAGCTGGACTGGATAAAAAATGTGGTACATATACATAGCAGGAAATTATGCAGCCATAAAGAAAGAAAAACATATGGACTTTGCAGCAACTTGGATTGATTTAGAGTCAACCATACTCAGTGATCTATTACAGAAACAAAGAACAGAATACCATATGTTCTGTATCATATACGGACCTTGAACAATTATACTACGATAAGAAAGGGATTGGCTGTAGTGGGAAACTGTCGGGGGGGAGGATGGAGTTGGCAATTGAGGAAACATCCAGGGGAGGTAAGAACATACCTCATCAAAAAGGGTAATGGCATAATCAATGTTTGCATACCTAACACTGAATTGTATCCCACATCTTTATAATTGAAAAAAATTTTTTTTAAATGTTAGTGCTCCTGTGCTGGATGCATATATACTTAGGATGTATATTTCTTTTGGATGAACTGAACCTCCTTATGTCGTGTTCTTTTACCTTTTTACATTTTTGTTAGCTTAAAGTTTGCTTTGTCTAATACGATTGTGACTACTTTCTTATTTAGTGATCCATTTTCCTGAAGTTCATTTTCCATCCTTTAACTTTGAGTCTGTGTGTGTCCCTTGTGGTGAGATGAGTTTCTTGGATGCAGCAAATAATTGGGTCTCGTTTTCTTATCCAGTTTGCCATTCTGTTATTTTTTAATGGGGCATTTAGTCTATTCACATTCAGGCTGATTATTGAAATGTGATTGTTTATCACTGTCATCAGGTTCTTATAAAGATTTTTCTTTGTTTGTTTCCTTATTTTCTTTTAGCTTTGGGATTGATGTATGTGTGTGTTTTCAAGTTTGTGGTTGCAATGTATTCTCTGTTGATTTTGTGTTCTGTTTTTCTCTTGGGAAAGTGTGGGCATATTTTTTTCTTTCTTCTATGATAATCACCTTTTTAAGTGACTCCTGTAGAGCTATCTGGAAACTGCATAATCTCTTAGGTTTTGGATGTCTTTGAAGGATTTTAATTCTCCATCATTGATGAATCTGAGCTTGGCTGGGTAGAAAATTCTTGGCTGAAATTTTTTATATTTGAGGACTTTGAATATTGGATTCCAGTTCCTTCATGCTTACCTTGCTTCTACCAATAAGTCAACTGCAATTCTGATTGGTTTTCCCCAGAACATAATTTGGCATCTCTCTCTTGTTACTTTTAGAATTTTTATTCTATGTCTACTTTGTGTAATCGAATTTACTATGTGTCTAGGGAGAGGCCTTCTCATTTAATGTGTTGTGGAATTTCCCTGTATTTCTTTTGTTTGACTGGTTACATCTCTGTTGAGATGGGCAAAGTTTACATGGGTAGCCTCCTGGAATACTTGGTCTAAGGTGTTCTCCATTTTCCTTTCTTCTTCTGAGATACCACTCAGGTGTAGATTTGGTCTCTTGATATAATCGCACATCTGTTTTCATTCTTTTTTCTGAGTATTGTTTCTATGTTTTTTGCAGATCAGGTAATTCCATGTTCTGGTCTGGAGTTTGGAGATTCTTTCTTCTGCTAGATTATTTCCACTTTCCATGTATGTCACCTTGTTATTTATTACCAGGATGACAGTTTTTATGGTCAAAATATCTGTTACAAGATCTTTCAGTGTTGCAGCCAGTTTTTCTTGTGTTTTATTTACTGTTTCCATCCATTTCTTAATTTCTGTCATGTTCTGGTGTTAATCATTGATGGTTTCCATTGTTTGGGTTCCAAGGTCTGATTTTTCAGGCGTTTTCTCTTTGTTACAATTGAAATTTTCTTGGTATTCTGTTGGCTTTTCTCATTTGTTACAGATCTCTTGCCTTTCTCTTTAGTTCCATTATTCAGTGGCAGTGGGAGAGGCTGTCACTTCTGATGTTTGCTCTTCCTCTATTCTCCCATTACCTGGGCTCTAGATTTGTTCTATTTCATAACAGGACTGTGAGTGGTAAGGTGATCTTGTTCTTGTCATTTTGAATGTTGAATGAGTAGAGAAGGGGGACCTAGGATTCAGAAACTGCTTGCAAATCACAATTTCCACTGATTTTAGTATGTGTTTCCTGAGGCCCTCTCCCCACCACTGCTTCATATGATGATGCCATGGGTACATGTGTGGACACCCTAAGTCCAAAATACAGTAGCAGCAATGAGGAGAACCAAGAATAATAAAATGAAATAAGATGGACAAAACAAAAAAAAACCCAGAAACATTGAAAGCAGAAACAAAAACATAAACAATTAAACACACAAGCATACACACACACGCACACACACACACACACACGCCAAAAGAAACTGGAATAACAAGGTGAAACAAAGCAAATACAAAAAAACATGAAAATTAATTACACACACACCCCTATCACAAAGTGAACAGAGAAGAAAAAGAGAAATACCAGAAAATAAAAATGGTATTCAGATTTAACCCTCACATATATATTTACACACATTTTAAACTATAAAAAAGAGAAGAATAAAGGAGCAAAGCAAACCAACAAAAATCAAAATAAACTGCAAGATGAACACTCAATTATATACATACACACACAAACAGAATACAAAACCCAAAAGAAAAAAGAAAAGAAAATAGATGAGATACAGATCAAACTCTCACCTACACATTTATGTACAAAGGAAAATATTTAAAGAGTAAAAACAACTAACAAACAGGCAAATGATTTTTAAAAATTCAAAGAATAATAAAATACCTGGCCTCTTGAGGCAAACTCTGTAAGTTTTCCTCTTTTCTTCTTCTCTGCTATCTCCTGCAGAACTTCCACTACTTTCACTCTCTCCCTGTTGTCTGCACCAGGGAAGGAGGAGGGGCAGTAGGGTGGGTGGGGCTGGAGTCCTCTTCTCATCTCTTCAACGGTCAGGGGATCCCCTTCTGTGGGTAGGTTCATGTTGGGAGCCAGTCATGGAAGCCCACTGAGCGTTAGAGATCAGGAAGGGCCATTGACCCCAAGACGACTAGGATGTGTTTAGGAGCTGTTGACCCCATTCCCTCCCTCCTTTTCTACTTGGCACTGCAACCAGAAAAGGTTCCTGCTGGCTCTAGCAGAGGACTCTGAAACCGGAATGAACACAACTAAGCTTGGGAGTTTATTGTTCCCATTTTCCACGGTTTATGGTTTTTGCTTGTAAACAATTTAAGTTCAACTTTGAGTCACATTGAGGAGCCTTAGTGCAGGTCACAGGTTCTCTTGATGTGATTTTAGAAATTTATAAATATAGGTCTTAGGAAATAGTTTATATAGATTGAAGAAAATTTAGGTAACCATTTTATTGTAGAAGTATGGTTAGTTTAGTTTGATTTAGGGGGGCAGTGATTTTGAATTAGGCCAGCTGGTGTTAGGAGAGTGTAACTATAGTAGCAATTGTTTTAATAGAAACTAGTTTGAATTAGCACAGAATAGTAGAAGTTAATAATTCATATTGGTGGTTTGGGTTTAGACATTGAGTGATGTTATTTCAAGATGATGTAGTTGTAGCACAATTAAGGGCAAATAGAAACTGGTATGGGGAACATTAATCAAACATAAGAAACAAAAAGACAATTTGTGGTTGTTCTTCCTCATGTATCAAAAACATTTGCTTGAGAGTGGTGGGTGTCCTTTGAGAGTGGGGGTGTCCTTTGAGAGTGGGGCGTATCCTTCGTGCACCTGAACCTGTTCCTGTGAAAGGCACATGCTACCTTTTTTGTTTTGTGATGGTGAATTTGCAAAATTTAGGGATAAAAGCCCACTGTAATTTGCGATAAATGGCTTCTGGTCAATATTGAACAGTAGTCCAGTCCCTTTCTTTCTCCCCTAGTTGCCTACTCCGTCTCACCTCCAGGAATCTCTGGACCTTGCTGGAGCTGAACTCCCACAGGTGGCGCCTGAACAGGGACCTGGAAGGTAAGCTTTCTTCTCTTTTTCAGGATGGATAGGATCTTGCCTAGGGTACTGCAGACCTCTCTGTAGAGACAAGCAAAGCAAGGATGGGTAAGCATAGTTTCTGTGAAAAAAGAGTGATGATATAACCATGGGCCAGAGCGAATCCAAGGAACAAAAAATGTTTATCAGTATATTAATGAATACTTTGTCTAAACGTGGAACTAACGTCTCTTCTAAAGATTTAACTCATTTTTTGTATTTTGTTCAGGAACAATGTCCATGGTTGCCTGAAGAAGGTACAGTAAGTAAGTGGGGGAAGAACTTAAATTGTATAGCACACAGCATGGTCCTGAGAAAGTGCCGGCTGACCTTTTTGCTTTATGGAATCTCTTCAAAGATGATTTAGATCCACAGCATGACTATGTGAAATTTCCTTCCAAAAAAGCCACTGACGATGATGATGATGAAGAAACTTTCCTTTTCACTGCTGCTTTGGCACCTCCTTTATATGATGAAAAATTATCTTCATAGGATAAAGCTGAATTAGAAGATGAAGCAGCAAAATACAATGAACAAAAATATCCTGATGAAAATATTAATGCATATTTTTTCAAAGCTCCCTTTCCTAAGGTAGAGATAAGAAAATCAGATTCTGCACCCAGTTGTGCTCCTCCCTTTCTAATTGGTATGCAGGGTGGTTGAACAGAGGCAGAGAAGGAAGGAGATTTCAGTCTATCAGCATATTTTCCAGTGCTTTATTCCTCCAATACTGACGGAGTAGAAACAGCTCAATGGGAACCCCTGCCATTCAAATTGGCAAAAAAACTAAAAGAGGCATGCTCACAATATGGTCCTTTGGCTCCTTATGCAGTTACTATTTTGGATCAGTTTGCTACTCAGTGGATGATTGCCCCTGATTGGCAGCAATTGGCTAAGAGTTGTCTATCTGGAGGATCCTATTTACTGTGGAGAACAGAATATGCTGGCCAAGTCCAAATTCATATGGCTCAAAATCAAAATGGTCAGCAAGGTACTTTTGTTATCATTAAAGATATGCTTACAGGAACTAGACTGTATGCTACAAATACTAACCAAACGATATTACCTAGAGAAGTCCTGATTCAGATAAATCGCTGTGCTGTTACTGTCTGGAAAAAAATTGCCTGCTGATTCTACTCAAACCTCCTCCATGTCTGAAATAAAACAAAAAGCAGTTGAAAACTATGGGAATTCTGTCTCCAGACTGACCACCGCCATCAACCGGGTAATTTCTAGTGAAGAAGCAGCAGAAATTTTAATTAAACAATTGGCTTTTGAAAATGTTAATAACACTTTCCAGGCTTTGATCAGACCAGTGAGAAAGACCAGACAAATAACTGATTATGTTAGGCAATGTGCAGATGTAAGTCCAGCTTTAATGCAGGGCATGGCTATAGATGCTGCCTTGAAAGGGGAGACCTTTATTCAGGTTGTGCAGGGTATGCAACGAACTCATAACAATCAAAAAATATTTATTTATCAACTTGCTTTAATTGTAGGCAAGTTGGACATTTCAGTAGAAATTGTCCAACAAAACAGGGGATTGTAAATTCCCCACCACAAATGGCTGCTGGGGCTTATCAACCAAAGTCCTTGTGTCCAAGGTGTCAAAAAGGATTTCATTGGGTAAAAGAGTGTCAGTCTAAATTTTATAAAGATGGTACTTCATTAGTGAAACTTCAGGCTGTCACAAACCAGGGAAAAGGCCAGAGGGGCCAGCCCCAGCCCCAGATAACCATAGGGGCAGCCTCCACCATGAACCCGTTCATTCCTTTTGTTCCATCATAGAGTTCATCCGAGCCACCCCAGGGAGCACAGGACTGGGCGTCTGCTCCTCCACCACAACAATATTAACCCCGTATGTTCCAGTAACCCCAATTCCCATGAGAGTTAAGGAACCTCTCCCCAAGGGAATAGTGGGTGTGATATTAAGCAGAAGTTCCTTGTCCCTACATGGAATTTCCGTTATTCCTGGAGTGGTGAATTCGGATGATACAGGGGAAATCCAGGTGCTTGTCACTTCCCCAATAACACTGTGCAGTTTAACAAAGGTCAGAGAATAGCCCAGTTGCTGCTCCTGCCATACCATAAAGCAGTTATAATTTTAACTAACCTGCCTAGGGGTGACTCTGGATTAGGTTCTAGTGATGTTGCCTTTTGGGTTCAGGAGGTTACTAATTCCAGACCTCTAAAAGATTTACATATACAAGGAGTTAAAATTAAAGACTTGTTCGACACTGAGCCGATGTTTCCTGTATTGCTGGGAAGGATTGGCTTGCTTCATGGTCGACTCAAATGGATCCTTTGGGACTCATAGGCATTGATTGAGTACCCTCGGTGGCTAAAAGCTCTCAAATTTTAAATTGGACAGAAAATGAGTCTTCAGGAACTTTTTGCCCATATGTCATTCCATCTATCCCCTTTACATTATGAGGAAGAGACATTCTTGCTCAAATAGGCAGGCTTTTATATAACCCTAATGACAAAGTTTCAGCACAAATGCTACAAATGGGCTATGATCCCTTTAAGGGACTTGGTAAAGGCAGACAGGGAATACAGGAACCTGTCCAAGTTAATGAAAAGACAAATCGAGCTGACATTGGCTATTCAAATTTATTCTAGGGGCCATTATTTATGAAACTGCTGACCCTATTACCTGGAAAGATGACAAACCATTTTGGGTGGAACAATGGCCCATGCCCTAGGAGAAACTTAAGGAAGCTAAAAAACTAGTTCAGCAACAATTAGAGGCTGGTCATATGGTGCCTTCTTACTAGCCCTTGGAACACTCCTATTTTTGTCATTAAGAAAAAATTTGGTAAATGGAGACTTTTACAGGATTTAAGAGCTATTAACGCTACTATGGAAGCCATGGGAGCATTGCAACCTGGATTGCCATCCCCAGTCGCTATACCTGTTAACTTTAATATTATAGTCATTGATTTACAGGATTGTTTCTTTACTGTACCTTTAAGCCCAGAGGATTGCAAACGATTTTCATTTAGTTTACCCTCTGAGAATTTAAAGCAACCTTTTCAAAGATTTCAGTGGAAAGTCCTGCCACAAGGAATGAAGAACAGCACCACCCTGTGTGGATGCTGCTTTGCAAGGTATTAGAAGCCAATATCCTAATCTCTATTTAATCCATTATATGGTTGATAGTTTGCTGGCTCACGAGAATCGTGCCCTTTTTACATAATATTCTTAATGAAACTGTGACTGCTTTAATTGACTGTGGTTTAAAAATTTCCCCCCAAATAATTCAAACCAATCCTCCTTTCACATATATTGGCATGTATTGCACACACAAACAGTAAGTCACCAGCCTTTACAATTACGAAAAGGTCACTTGGTGACGTTAAATGATTTCCAAAAATTGTTGGGGAATATTAATTGGATTAGATCTTATTTACATATTACCATGGTGGACTTAAAACCTTTGTTCAATATTTTACAGGGGGATTCTTCTCCCAATTCTAAGAGAATTCTAACATCAGAGGCCAAGGAAGCCTTGTCCCTTGTGGAAAAAGCAATGGAGTCTCAAAGGGTTAAAAAAGTAGATTACCGCCTGCCTTGGGATTTAATTATTCTGGCCACTCTCCATACTTCCACAGGATGTCTGTGGCAAAAAGGACAGATGGAATGGCTCCATCTACTGGTGTCATCTAAGAAACTAGTGGCTTCTTATCCTTACTTAGTAGCCTTACTTATAACCAAAGGGAGGCATAGAAGTTTTGAATTATTTGGACATGACGTACACAATATAATTGTTCCTTATAAGTTTCAATTTCAAACTTTTTTTCAACCTACTGACGATAGGCAAGTAGCTTTAACTGATTATAAGGGACAAGTTTTGTTTCATCTACCTAAAAGTCCATTGTTACAATTTGTGAAGCAAAACCCTATAGTTTTTCCTCGCAATTGTTCCTCAACTCCCCTCGAGGGGGCAACCTTGGTCTTTACTGATGGCCCTTCTAATGGGAAAGCTGTAACAATCATTAATAATAAGTCTCATGTGCTGGAAACCTCAGAAACTTCAGCACAGAAAACAGAATTAAGGGCGGTTTTATATGCTTTCACAGCCCTGAAAGACTCTAAATTTAATGTGCATACTGATTCTTGCTATGTGAAAGGACTGTTTCCTCACACTGAGACAGCTACCATTCCTATTAACAAAACTACAATTTTGGAATTATTGGTTCAATTACAACAATTAACTTGTAGCCAGAGTAAACAGTTCTTTGTTGGCCATATTAGATCTCATTCTGGCCTTCCAGGACCATTATACCAAGGCAATCAATTGGCTGATGCTTTAACTAAAACCACTGCATGTGCTGCAGTAGAAACTGAGACTGTAACTCAGGATCAACTTTCTCATAAAATTCATCATCAAAATGCTACTGCCTTACATTATCTGTTTCACTTACCCAGGGAAATGGCTAGACAAATCATTAAGAATTGTCCAGCCTGTCCTAATTTGTTAACGTTGCCACAGCAGGAGTAAATCCCAGAGGATTAATGCCTAATGTTTTGTGGCAAATGGATGTGACTCACTTTCCCAGTTTTGGGAAATTATCTTATTTACATGTCACCATGGGAACATTTTCTCATGTTATTTTAGCTTCAGCAAGAACTGGAGAAGCCTAGAAGGACATAGGACAACATTTATTCTTTTGATTTTCACAGCTAGGTATACCAAAGCAATGGAAAATTGATAACAGTCCTGCATATACATCTAAATCTTTTCAACAGTTTTGTTCCCAATTTAATATTTCTCATTCCACAGAAATTCCTTACAATCCACAAGGCAAGCCATAGTTGAAAGAGCTCACCAAACTTTAAAAAATCAAATAAATAAATTAAAAGAGGGGAAGTTAAAGTATAGCTCTCCTCACCATATTTTAAATCATACTTTATTTATTACAAATTATTTAAATTTGGATTCTTCAGGCAATTCAGCTATGACTAGACACTGGAACCCAGAAGGAAATGCTAAACCTATGGTGAAATGGTAGTATCTCCTTACAGACCAATGTAGAGGACCTGACATATTGCTAATCAGTGGGAGAAGCTATGCTTAAATATTTCCACAGAACTCAGCAACTTCTGCTTGAATTCCTGATCGATTTATTTGACATGCCTCCATTGACCTGGTGACCAAGACGAGTGGTGAGGATACTGTCAATTCAGAGGAACACTAGATGTGACAACATGCCTGCTGTTCACTAGGTGAAGTTGTTCAACCTTACTTATGGAGGGCCCTTGTTGCCCTGAAACCCATTATTTTAGCCCGACCAAGTGGGGGAGTCCATACCTATAAAATAAGAGCTTGCTTACAATCCTCTTATGTTTTTCTTGCATGGAATGAATATCAAACTGTTAAAATTAATTATCACAATAATGTTTATAGGGTGTCTTGTGCAGTATGTATTTTAACTAGCTGTTTATCTGATGCCTTTTATGAAGGTTTTGTAATCTTAAAACAACCCCCTTACTTAATGGTTTCAGTACAGCTTTCATTTTGCTGGTATGATGAATATGGTCTACAAACATTGTATGAAGTTGACTCTTTTTTTGGAAAAAAGACAAAAAAGGTTTCTAGCTACTTTTATCTTAGGAATTGCAGCCCTAATAGCTATTGCTATTTCGGTAAGAGTTTCAGCTGTGGCTCTAGCTAAGGAAGTTCACACAGCTACCCTCGCTGATCAGTTATCTATGAATGTCTCTATAGCCTTATCTACCCAAGAGATTATTAATCAGAAGCTAGAGAGCAACTTTATTGCCTTGGAAGAAGTGGTTCTAGCTTTAGGACAAGAACTTGTGGCTTTAAAGATTAAGTTGGCTCTTTGATGTCACTCTGACTTTAAATGGATTTACCTCACTCCTTTAGAGGTAAAAAAAATCTGTCCAAACATGGGACAAAATTAAAAATCATATTCTTGGAATTTGGAATAATTCAGACTTGAGTATAGTCCTTACTACATTGCATCAAGAAATTCAAGACATGATGGTTGCTGAAAAGCAATTTCGGTCTACCGAATTGGCCAGCTTTATATTTAATAATTTTTCTTCATTCACTGATCAAAAATCATTAATGTCTATATACATTAATGTGGGAATTTGTGGAGCAGTGATTCTTTTGTTGCTGTGTCTGCTTTCTGTCATCTTCAGAGTGCTAACAAAGAGCATATCTCAGCTCAACACTGAGTTCCATGGTTTCATGCTTAAAAATTAAAAAGGGGAAGATGTTGGGAGCCGGTCATGGAGGCCCACTGAGCGTTAGGGATCATGAAGGGCCATTGACCCCAAGACCACTAGAATGTGTTCGGGAGCTGTTGACCCCATTCTCTCCCTCATTTTCCACTTGACACTGCAACCAGAAAAGGCTCCTGCTGGCTCTAGCAGAGGTCTCTGAAACTGGAATGAACACAGCTAAACTTGTTCTCATTTTCCATGTTTTTTGTTTTTTGCCTGTAAACAATTTAAGTTCAACTTTGAGTCACATTGAGGAGCCTTAGTGCAGGTCACAGGTTCTCTTGATGTGATTTTAGAAATTTATAAATATAGGTCTTAGGAAATAGTTTATATAGATTGAAGAAAATTTAGGTAACCATTTTATTGTAGAAGTATGGTTAGGTTAGTTTGATTTAGGGGGGCCTGTGAAGTTTGAATTAGGCTAGTTGGTGTTAGGAGGGTGTAATTATAGCAGCAATTGTTTTAATAGAAACTAGTTTGAATTAGCACAGAATAGTAGAAGTTAATAATTCATTGTGGTGGTTCGGGTTTAGACATTGAGTGATGTTATTTCAAGATGATGTAGTTGTAGTACAATTAAAGGCACATAGAAACTGGTTTGGGGAACATTAATCAATCATAAGAAACGAAGAGACAATTTGTGGTTGTTCTTCCTCATGTATGAAAAACATTTGCTTGAGAGTGGGGGGTGTCCTTTGAGAGTGGGGGTGTCCTTTGTGCACATGAACCTGTTCATGTGAAAGGCACATGCTACCTTTTTTGTTTTGTGACGTTGAATTTGCAAAATTTAGGGATAAAAGCCCACTGTAATTTGCAATAAACGGCTTCTGGTCAATATTGAACAGTAGTCCAGTCCTTTTCTTTCTCCCCTTTTTGCCTACTCCATCTCACCTCCATGAATCTCTGGACCTTGCTAGAGCTGGACTCCTGCAGGTGCATGATTGTCTCATCCCCAGGTATGCATTCTTGTGGGATGCCTCAGTCAGTCCTATCCTGAAATGGGGTTCTATTGAGACTGACTTCCAGGTTCTCAATGGGGTTCTATTGAGACTGACTTGCCAGCGTTTCTCCCTGTCAGTCATGCCCCAGCAATGGGGGTCTGATGTTCTGAGAATTGCTGGGGAGAAGGGCATTAGGTCAGCCCAAGACCCACCACTGGTCTTTCTGGAAGTCTTCCTCATCTGTCTGACCATAAACTTTGCCCCACATCTGAATAACGATTGAGACTCAGGACTTGTCCTTACCCTCTGAAGTTTGTGCTTTCAGGATATTCCCTCAGGGTCACAATCAACCCCTGAGTAGTTGATCCACTGGTCACAGGGATAGGAACTGTTGCTCCACAGTGAGCAAGTCAGAGCAGTTTCCTGCTCTATTTTCTAGATGGTGGCAGGTGCCTCTTTTGTCTTTTACAGTGGTACTCTGCCTCTAGGCCCCCTCTGCAGCCCTTGCTGCCAGTGTCCAGTCAGGTGAAGAAGTGGTGAGGCAAAGCCTGGTGCCAGCCTCTCTCTTGCAGTGGTGAGGCAGAGCCTGGAGTTGGTAGTCTTTTCCTGCTGCTATTTTATAGGAAAACATTCGTCAATTTTAAAAAATGGCACTAGGATTCTGTGACCAAGGAAGTTCTAGGGACCAAGCAGAGCAGCTGCAGCATCAACTGCTTCACCAGGAGGACTCTAACCATTTGTTAATGAGTCCCCTCTTAGTCTCTCCCAGCATCTTCTTTCCAGTAAGTGTTGTGTTGATTCTTTTTAATGACTCTTGACTTCTCTATCTAGGGAATCACCAGGGTCTAAGCTGAGCCATGGTTGCTTGCCCCTTAGCCCTCACTCAGTGAGCCTCTCACACACTTACTCTCACTAACACGTGCACAAAATAGTTCATATTCTCACTCACACTGGGACTGGAATAGTCTGGCTAGCTTGACCGCCATTTTTCAGAACTCAAATTTTTATTTATTTATTTAGCTTTTCATGTAATTAACAATAAGTAAATCACTTTCACAATAAAGAGATTGTCAGATTATCTTAGAAGAAAACTGAAAGGAAACTTTAGATGTTCCCAGTGACTTTAAAGATAAAATACAGAAATATATGTTGGAAGAATCTTGTAGAAATAAATAACAGAATGAGATGGGATCATTTGTGTCACTTGGGGAACAAAGCATGGTGAGAATCATAAAAGTCAAATGCCTGCTCGCTCTGGAGTTCTCTTGCCTGAAGAGTACTTCAGTAGGCATTAGAGATCATTAGGCACAAGAGGAAACACCTGCGTGCTACCAACCAAGGCCTTAACTGGAGGCTCATTATTAATTACCTCAGGAGGCTGAATCTAGGTAACTGAAAAAGCCAGACGATTGAGATGGGCTTAGAGATTCTTGAAGAGTTATAAACTCGTGACTTTTAACTGCAACCTAAAACTCTAGGTTACTTTACTTACGGAATTAATGTAGGCAAGCACATAGTATTTAAACTACACATTGCATTGTGTCAGGAATGTAAATATTTGATACCCTAAACAATGTTACTAGGTCAAATATTGTAGAACTAAAAAGAGAAGGTCCTTACCCCATAAGAGCTAGAGAAGAAAACACAGTCCCTTATGGAAATATGGTTTGTATCCCAGGAGCTAGAGTGTTATAATTATTTTTCATGGTATCACAACAGGAATAACTTTTAGCAATACCCAGTATCAAACAGCTTTTCTCTTCCTGTCCCAGAGACAAACTGTTTTGTGATAATCAGTGCATTCATCAGAGTGTGGCAAAGCTACCTACAAAACATACATTGATATTAACCTGCTAAAGGTTTTTATACTATTGGTATAGCTTCACACTAGGTAAGTGTTTGACAAAACAATCATCAGGATTTTTTTAAGTATAGCTATAAAACAAAATAATATAAACTACCCAGATTTTACCCACATTTTCTGTTGACAGGAGGCAGAAGGATCCACCCATTCAAATAATGTTCAGTATAGTTTACTGAGTCTAACACCACATTCTTTTTTCATTTATGTTTATTTATTAATATATTTATGTATTCAAAAGTAAGTAAAACATTTTCACAAAGAAAGCAATATTATCATATTGATTTGAAGGAGTCTGAGACAAAACCCTAGATGTTCGGAGTGGTATTAAAAAGAAAACACAATCATACATGTTGGAAAACTCTTGGCAGGAGAAATAACTGAATGTGGTGTGATAATTTGTGTCAGTTCAGGAAACAAAAGTTTGGGAGTCCACCAATGTAAAAAATCAGTTCTGGAGTTCTCTTAACAGAAAAGTGTTTTGCTGGGCAATAGACATCACTATAGGCTTCAGAAGAAACACCTGCATACTACCTATTTATAGGTTCAATTGGAAGCTCTGTCTCATTTACTTCAAGAGACTGAATTAAGGTTAATAGGGAAAAAATGGAAGGAATAAAAATTGGCTCAAGATCTATGAACAGTGAAAATGCATATTCTTTACTCTAACTGCAGTTTAAGACTCAAGGTTATTTTACTCCTGGAACTAATTTAGGCAAGACCACTATATTATACACGTTGAATTTTATATGAGCTATGTCTGTCATTGTTGCACAATGTATGTAATATGACTCTAAGTTAGGGCATGTTGTTTGAAATGTGTTTTAACAGTTTTAAGTTATTTGGGTATGTTCTTACAACTGGTTTCATGGTGTATGAGATGTATGTCTCACTGTTGCACGTTGAATGAGATAATTTTATGCTGGGTTAATTTTGAGATGAGCTATGTCTTTCACTATTGCACATCGTATAAAATGTATTTCTAACCAATTGCATGTTATGTGATATGTGTGTTTCACTCTTTTACAATGTACGTAGCTGTTCTCACACCTGAGTGCATGCTATATGAACCGTGTCTCTCACTGTTGAGTGATGAAAGATGTTGGGTGCATTTTCAGGTGTGTCTTTCACTGTCACACATCATAAAACAGTGTGTCACTAACTCAAGGCATCTTGTGTAAAATGTGTGTTTATCTTTAGTTTTATGCAGAATTTCTTGCAACTATGTGCATGTTGTTGCACAATGAATGAGATTATTTCATACTGGATACAATTTTGGATTAACTATATCTGCCATTGTTGTAAATTGTGTAAAATGTGGCTCTAAATTGGGCATGATGTGTGAAATGTGCGTTTCGGTGTATTACTTAGTTTGTGTTTATGCCAGGGGGTGCATGCTGAATGAGCTGTGTCCTTGACTGGTGCATGTTGAATGAAATTATTTCATACTGACTGCATTTTTGGATGAAGTATATTACAATTGCATGTTATTGGAAATGTTTTTCTAATTTGAGGCATGTTGTGTGAAATATGTAAAGTGTCTTACACTATATTTGAATATTTTTGCAACAGGGTACCTGCTGAATGAGCTGTGTTTCTGACAGCTGCATGTTGAATGAGATAGTTTTATACTGGATGTATTTTTGGATAAGATAAGTCTGTCACTATTGCGTTTTCTGTGAAAATAGTCTATAGCAAAAGACATGTTTTGTGCAATGTTCTTATAACTGTTTTCGAGGTATGTGGGTGTATTCAAAATTGGTTGCATTCTGCATTAGCAGTGGCCCTCACTGATGCACGTTGAATGAGATTATAACTTCATGGATTTATTTTTGGAGGAGCTATGTCTTTCACAGTTGTACATTCTATGAAATGTGTCTCTAACATGGAACATGGAGTGAAATGTGTGTTGAATTAAATTGTATGTGGTCTTTTCACAACTAGGTCCATGCTATATGAAATATGTCCCTCACTGTAACACATGGAATGAAAGAATGTCTTACTGGGTGCATTTTTATATGAGCTATGTTAGTCACTGTTTTACATTGTGCAACTGGAGACATGCTGAATGAGATGGGTGTTTAACTGTTTTACATTTTATGCAGGTGTTTACACAGCTGTGGGCATATTGTATGAAATGTGTATACCTGACTGTGAGGAGATGCTAGTGTAGTAGGTCTTCATAAGTCTGCTAACCTGATGGGAAAAGGGCAGATAAGACTTTCTTGACAGCACAACGTGAATGCTGACCAGACCTCAGGGTATGAAGCTATCTAACATTTTATCCCATATCCTCTGCAGGTTCTTGTAGGTTGGGGTCTATCTCTTCCTGGATGATGTTGAGGACAGCAGTGTAGGAGTAGTTGGACTGGTGGTTCAGTTCTGTGAACACCATAATGTGACTTTTTTCCTGCATGGTCTTTCTCATACTGACTGGACACTTTAGCAACCATCACAGAAAAGGGATTGTAACTAGGGAATCAGTAATAAGTGATGATTAGTCACTGGAGAAATGGTCATAGAGGAAGGCTGTTCACTGGGGCAATCAATATAAAGGAGGGGCAGTCACTGAGACACACATCACAGAAGAGGTCCAGTCACTGAGGCACATATTATAGAGGGGGGCCAGTCACTGGTCAACCCATCAAAGAAGAGTTCCCACTGGGGCACCATTCAATGATAAGAATTAGGAAATGGGAAAAACATCACAAAGGAGAGCCAATCAGAGGAGAACCATTGCTGAGGCAGCCATCCAAAAGAGAGGGGCAGTCTCTGAGGCACACATCACAGATGAGGGTCACACAATGAGGCTTCCATGCTAGGGAAGGAGCAATCACTTGGCTACCCAAAAGGAAGTGGTCAGTGAGTGGTGTTTGAGTCACAGAAGACAGATTGTCACTGGGACACCAATCAGAGAAGAGACCAGTCACTGAAAACCAATCACAAAGGAGGACTAGTCACTGGGGCACCCAATTTGGAGGAGGATCAGTCACTGGGCACCAATCAGAGAGGTGGGCTAGTCACAAATGCACCCATTTTGGAGGAGGCCCAATTACTTGAACACATCATAAAAGAGGGCTAGACACAGTCAAAACCACATCAAAGGATGTCCAGTCATTGAGGCAACAATCACAGAGAAGTTAGAGTCACTGTGGCACTCATTACTGGGGAGGCCCAGTCACTGGGGCACCAATCACAGAGAATGGCTAGTCATTGGGCCCCCTGAATATATAAAGATCAGTCACTGGGACAAAAATCATATGGGATACCCAGTCACTGGGGCACGCAGTATGGAGTAGGCCCAGTCACTGAGGAGTCACGAAGGAGGATCAGACTTTAGGGGCACCCATTACTGGGGATGCTCAGTATATGAGACACCCATCACAGAAGAGAGCTAGTCACTGGAAGAGCAATTATGGAGGAGGGCAGAACTTTGGGAGCCAATTACAAATGAGACAATCTCTGAGACACCCATCATGGAATAGAATCAGACACACAGTCATCAATATGGACAAGGTCCCATAACAGAGGCACCAATCACAGAGGAAGGAAAGTCACTAGGACATTTGTCACAGAGATGGGATCACCAATATTGTACCCATTATGGAGGAGGTGCAGTCACTGGGAAACCCACAACAAAGGTGGGCTACTGAATAGTACACCCATCATGGAGAATGTCCAGTCACCATGACTCTCATTGATGAGAAGGACCCATCACTGGGACACCAATTTCAGAGGAGAGCCAGTAGCGTGGGCACATATCACAGTGGAGAGTAATTCCCCAGGAGCTCTCATTACACAGGACGCCAGTCACTGGGATACATAACAGTGAAGGGTCAGTCACTGGGGCATCTATCACAGAGGATGCCTGTCACTGTGGTACCCATCACAGATGAGGGTCAGTCATTAAGGCACTAGTTTCAGAGGAGATCCAGTCACTGGAGTACTGATTCAGAGGAAAGTCATTCAATGAGGCACCAAACACAGAGAAAGGAAACTCATCAAGACATCTAAAAAGGATATTCATCAAGACACGGAGAAAAGATATTCAATGAGTTCCTGATCATAGTAGAGGCCTAGTCACTTGACACACATCAGAGAAGAACCAGTCATTTAGTCACCCATTACACAGGAGGATCAGTCACTAAAACAGGTATCACAGAAGCTAACCTGGCATCCCATTACAGAAAGGGGCCAGTAACTGGGTCACCCATCACATTTGAGGGGCCATCACATGGGAACCCATAACAGAGGTGGGACATTTCTTGGGGAACTATCACAGAAGTGAGGCAGACAAGGGGACACACATCTCAGAGGAGGGTTAGTCACTGAGAAATCCACACAGAGGCGGACTTGTCACTGTGGCACCCATTATGGAGGAGGACCAGTCACTGGAACAACCATCAGAGGTGAAGGCCAGTCACTTCACACCCATCACTGAGGGTGGCCAATTACTGTGATACAACTCACAAAGAAGGACTTGACAATGGGGGACCCATTATAGAGGAGGTCAGTTACTGGAACACCCAACACAAATAAAGACAAGTTACTAGGAAGCTCATTAGGGCGGAGGGCCTGTCACATCAGTGGGGTACAAATAGATGAGGAGGCACAGTCACTCTGGCACCCATAAAGGATGAGAGCTTGTCAATGAGGCTCCCATTATGTAGGAAACTCAGTTACAGGGGCAGTGATTACAGAGGGAATCTTGTTACTAGGGCACTGATCACAGAAGAGGATCAGTCACTGTGGCATTTTTCACAGATGGCATGTCACTGGGACATGCATCACAGAGGAAGGTCAATTACTGTAGCACTTATTACAGATGAGGTGTAGTCACTGAACACGCATCACAGAGGAGGGATAGTCACTGGGACAGTCATCACAGATAGGAGCAACCACAGGGACACACATTACACGGGAGGGCTAGTCATGGGTGCATCCAGACTGTCACTAGAGCACTGATCACAAAAGAGAACCAGTCACTGGGGCACCAAACACAGAGTTGGAGCTGTCACAGAGGCACACCTCACAGAAGAGTGCTAGTCACAGGCATACCCAACACAGAGAAGGATTAGTAGATGTGGTACCCAGTACAGAGAAGGGAAAGTTACTGGTGCACCTATTATGGAGGTAGGCTAGTGGTTGGGAAAACCTTCACAAAAGACAGCTAGTCATTAGGGTACCAATCACTTAGGAGACCCTGTAACTAGGGCACTCATATTGGAGGAAGGACAGTCAATGGGGCATCAATTATTAAGCAGGATCCTTCACTGGGGCACTGAAAACAAGAAAAGCCTGTATTGGTGCATCTATAACATAGGAGGACAATTCACTGGGGCATTCATCCCAGTAGAGTCACAGTGTCTAGGGCATTAAGCACAGAGGTGGGTAAGTCACTCGAGCACCCATCATTGAGGGGGAACAGTCATGTAGGGTCCTATCATAGAGGGTCAAACACAGAGGATCTTACCACAGAGGAAAGTCAGTCATTGTGAAACCCAATAGGATGATTTCCAATCGCTGGGGCACCCATCAAAGATGAAGTCTAGTTACCTGGGTGCACATCATACTTTGCAACCAGTCTGTGAGGCAACTATAACAGAGGAGGGTCAGTCACTGAGGCACTCATCACAGAGTAGGCTGAGACACTGGGGTACCCATTAAAAGGATGGTCAATCACTGGAGCAATGATTACAAAGAGTGCCAGTCACTGAAGTACCCATCACAGAGGAGGTCTAGTCCCTGGGATACCGACCCCAGAGTAAGCTTAGTAACTAGGGAATCCCTTATTGTGGAACGTTAGTTTCTGGGGCACCCATCACAGAGAAGACAAGTCACTTGGGCACAAATTACAGAGGTGAAACAGTCACTGGAGGACTGATCACAGAGGAGGGCCAATAAATGAGGCAACAAACACAAAGGCAGGATAGTCACTGAGGCATCCATCACAGATGAGGGTCAGTCATGGGAAAGCAATCACAGAAGAGGGTAAGTTACTGGTGCACCAATAAGTGAGTATGACAAGTCATTGGGCATGCCACACAGAGTAGAGGCAATCACTCTACCAGCAAAAATAGACATGTGCCAGACATTGTTTCAACCATCACTGAAGAGAGCCAGTCACAAGGGCACCCCTCACAGAGAATGGTCAATCCTTGGGGCACTTATTATAGAGGAGACTCAGTCACTGGAACATCTATAAAAGATGAGAGTCAGTCACAGTGAAATCAGTCACAGAAAAAGGCACGGTCAATGGAGCACATATTATGGAGCAGCACCACTCAATGGGGGCAGAAATCACCAAAGAAGCACAGTCATTGGTCACCACAAATATAGGAGGGCTAGTCACTGTGACACCCATTATATAGGAGCCCCAATTAGTGAGAAAGAAATCAAAGATGAAGGCTAGTGGATGTGGCACTGACTAAAGAGAAGGACAGTCCTTGGAACATTTTTCACAAAGAAAGTCCTGTCACTGGGACACACCTCACAGAGCAAGGTCAGTCACTGAGGCATCCACCAGAGAGAAGGTGTAGTCATGAGGCACCCATCACAGAAAAAAGCTGTTCACTTTGACGGTCATCACAGAATAAGGTCAGTCATAGGGACACCTATCAAAGAAGAGAGGAAGATACTGGGGTACAAAGAAGAGTGTTAGGCACAGAAGTTTGCATAATAGAAGAATTCTACTCAATAAGGCACATATCAGAGAATAGTACCAGTTACTGGGACAGTCATTACAGTGGATAGCCAGTCATTGAAGCACCCATAACAAAGGAGAGCCAATCACTTGGGCACCCATCACAGAGATGAGCCAGTCACTGTAGTATCCATAAGAGAGAGGGGCTATTCACTGCATCACCCAATTTGGAGGGAGACATGTCATCAGGGCACCAGCATGAAAGAGACACAGTCAGTTGATCACCTATTATGGAGGAGGCCCCAAAACTGGAACACCCATCACATAGGAGGAGTAGTCCCTGGATCACCCATTAGCAGGAGACCCAGTTAATAGGACACCTATCAAAGAAGAGTCACTGAGGCAACCATCAAAGAAGGTGGTCATTTATAAGGTCACCAATAACATAGAAGACCCAGTCAATGCAGCATCCAAAATGGAGGACACAGTCACTGAGACACCCAACATAGAGAAAGGCTAGTTGCTGAAGCACCTATCATGTATAACTGCCAATCACTGGAACCGAGGAGTTTCAGTCAATGCAGCACCTATTTTGAAGGAGAACCAGACACTGGGGTACCCATCAAAGCGGAAGACCTGTCATTGTGGTACCAATCACAGAAAAGAGCCATTAAGGGGCATCCATTAAGAGGGGTTCAGTCACTAAGACCCCAATCACAGAGGAGAGCCAATAACTGTGGCGGCCATCAAGGAGTAAGAAAATCAGTGTGGAACCCATTACAGAAGAGGACCATTCACTGGAGCATTTTTCATAGAAGAGGACCATTCACTGGGACATTTTTCACAGAGGAGGACCATTCACTAGAATATCCATTATGGAGGAGTTTCCATCACTGGGAAATCTTTTACCGAGGAGAGGCAATCTCTTGGACACCCATCAGGTAGGAGGGCATGTCAATGGAGAACCCATTATGGAGGAGACCCAGAAACAGGACAACTATCAGAGGGGAGAGGGTGTTATCCATTTTGGAGGGTTCATACTTACTATGACACCCATTAATGAGTAGGGCTAGTCACTGCAATGGATCACAGAAAATAGTACTCAGTGTGTTCACAGAGGAAGTCAGTCATTGGCACACCCATTATAGACAAGAAACAATCACTGTGACACCATCACAGATAAGGCACAGTCACTGGGGCATCCCGCATATGAAGGATAATCACTGAGACCCCAATCACAGGAGAGTTCCAGTCGCTGGACACTCATTATGGGTAGTACCAGTCACTGGGGCACCCATTATCGGGAGGCTCAGTAAGTGGGACACTCAACACAGAGGATGACTAGTCACTGGAGCAACACTTATGGAGGAGGATCTGTCACTGAGCACTAATCACAGAAGAGGTCCAGTCACTGGGACACGCAAAATGAAGGTGAGTCACCGAGGCACCAATGTGGATGAGGCACAATAACTGCAGCACCAATCATTAAAGAAGGTCATTCACTCGGACACCTCTCACAGCGTGAACAGAGTCACTGCAGCACCTATTTTGGAGTACAGCCAGGCCAGTCACTGGTCACTCATCACCAGGTGTGCTACTCATTGTGGCACCAATTACAGAGGACAGCTGGTCAATGGGACAACCATCATAGATGATGACCAGTCACTGTGGCACTCATCACAGAGCAGGATCAATCACTGTGGCACCTATCAGAGGAGAGGGCCAGGCACAAAGGCATGAATCACAGAGGAAAGTTAATCACTGATGCATCAATCATGGAGATTGGCCAGTTACTGGGATAGCGACTATAGTGGGGGGACACTCACTAGGCACCCATCACACAGGAGAGACAAGCATTGGGACATCCAACATAAAGGAAAGTCACAGGGGCACCCATTATTGAGGAGTTCCAGCAAGTGTGACACCTGTCACAGATGGCTAGTCACTAGGGCAAAAATAATCGATGAACACCAGTAAATGGGCCACCCATAAAGGAGAAAGGATAATCACTGAGACACCAATTATGAAAGAACCCAGTTTCAAGGACACCCATCACAGAGGAGGCTAATCAATTGAATATCCATAAGAATGGAGAACTTGTCACTGGATTACCCATTATGGAGGAGGAATTCTAACTTGGATACTCATCACAGAAGAGGTAAAATCACTAGGGAACCCATTATAGAGGATGATCAGTCTCTGTCGTACCAATCACTGAGGAGGCACAGTCAGATGAGCATCCATAATGGAAGAGGAATTTTCACTGGGGAACACATTTTGTAGAAGACCCAGTCACTGAGGCAGTGGTCAGAGGTAAACTAGACAGTGGGCACACACACAGGTCGGTCAGTCCAGTGACTTCTGTATTTTTTACAGAAGTGGTCCAGTAACAAGAACTCGCATCATAAAGGAGAGCCAGGCACTGGGGCACCCATCACATAGGAGGGCTACATATTGGAACACCCAATACAGTGGAGGGCTATTCACTATGGCACTAACAACAGAGGAGGGTGAGTTACTGAAGCATGCATTATGGAGTAGGGCCAGTCATTGGGCCAACTTCCCACTGGAGAATTAGGCACTGGGGCAATCATTGTACTAGAGGACCAGTCTTGGGGCATCTATCACAGAGAAAAGCCAGTATCTGGAACACTTATCACAGAGGAAAACCACTCACTAGAGTACCCAACACAGAGGAGGTCTATTCACTGTGGCACCCAATTTGGAGGAAAACCAGTTAAGTGGGCCACAGTCTCTAAGGAGAAACAGTCATTGGAGCAACTATTATGAAGCATTCCCAATCAGTAGGACACCATTCCACAGTGAAGGAGATTCATGAGGACAACTCATTATGAAGGAGGGCCAGTTATTTAGACACACATCAAGGAGTAGAACAAGTCACTTGGGCACACATTTTAGAGGAAGGCTCATTACTGGTCACTGGTTAACCATTATGGTGTAGGGCCAGTCACTTGGGCACCAATAGCAGAAGAGGTCTTGTCGCTAGGGCACCAAAATGTAGAAGTGCCAGTCACTAAAACACCCATGATGGAGGAGGACCAGTTACTGTGTTACCCATCACAGAGGAGAACTAGTCACTAGGGCACCTATTATGAAGGAGGATTATCCAATGTGGTACAAGTTACCAAGGAGGCACAATCCCTGAGGCTCCCAAAATGCTGGAAGGTTACTTGCTGCAGTAACCATTATGTAGGAGCCCACTTAATGGAGCATAGATAATGCAGGAAAGGTAGTCACTGAGGTACTGATCACAGATAAGGATCACTCACTTGAGTACACTTCACAGATGTAAACCAGTCACTGGGGCACCCATCACAGAGTAGGACCAGCCACTGGGGCACCTGTCACAGAGGAGGTGTAGTCCCTGAGAACCCAACATAGAGGAGGGCCAGTTACTTTGTGAGTCATCAAAGAAGAGGACCAATCACAGAGTCACCCATCACAGAGGAGGGATAATCACTGGGGCACCCACAACAGAAGAGGGCAAGTCACTAGAGCATAATTCACAGAAGTGAGCAAGTCAAAGTGGCATCCCTCACAGAGGAGTGCTAGTCACTGGTTCACTCAACAGAGAGGACAGATTGTCACTGTGGCATCCACAACAGAGGAAGTTTAGTCACTTGGACAATGAATATGCTTAAGGGCCATTCACTGGGTCACCAATTACAGAGGAGTTGCAGTCACTGGAACACTCATAATGGAGAAGGTCATGTCAATGGGGCACTTATTATGAAAGAATGCAGTCACTGGGGCACCAATTACAAAAGAGAGTCTGTCACTTCTACACCAATCACAGATGAGGACAAGTCACTGGGGTATTCACCACAGAAGTGGAGCAGTCATGTGGCTACCCCATGTGGCAGAGGCCTAGTAACTGGGGCAACTGTCACAGAGTAAGTCTAGCTACTAGGGTATCCACTATGAATGAGCGCTGGTCACACAGGCAATCTTTGCATAGGAGGCACAGTCATTGAGACACTTATGACAAGGGAGGTCCAGTCATAGAAATACCCATCACATAAGAGAACCAGTCACAGGGCACCCATTAGGAGGAGGTAGAGTCACCAGGGCACTCATCACAGAGAAGACCTTGTCACTGAAGGCACCTATCACAGAGGAGAGTCAGTCACTGAGGCACCCATCACAGAGAAGGCCCAATCACCTGTGCACCCATTAGAAGCATGGCTGATTACTAGTTCACTGATCACAAAGAAGAGTCTGTCACTGTGGATCACATCACAGAGAAAGGTTAGTCACTGGGGAACACTTCAATGAGAAGGTCACACTTGTGCCAGAGGAAGCCTAGTCACTGGGGCACCCATCATAGTGGAAGACCAGTTTTGGGGGTACACGTAACAGAGGAGGCCACTCACTGATGTACTCATTACATATGAGGATGAGTCACTGGGGAACCCATAATAAAGGAGGATCAGTTACTGGTGCCCACATTACAGAGGCGGGCCAGTCACAATGGAACTCATCACAGAGGGAGGCTAGTCACTGGAGCACTCACACAGAAGAGGGCTTGTCACTGTGACAAGCCCTGGGGCATACATTATGGAAGAAAGCCAGTCACTGGGGCACACATTATAGAGGAGGTCCATTCACTGGGGCATCTGTCACAGTGGAGAACCAGTAATAAGGACATCTATAAAGAGGAGGGATAATCACTGGGACACCAACTATGGAGGAGGCCAAGTTACTGAAAGACCCATTACAAAGGAGAGTTAGTCACTCGGGGATCCAATTTTTATGAGGGCTAGTCACTGTGGCAGGAAGATCTGTCAATGAAGCACTTATTATTGGGGAGAACTTGTCACTGGAAACCCATCAAAGGGTCGCTTGGGGCAACCATCATGGAAAAGGCCCAGAACAAGGGGCATCCATAACAGAATGGGATAGTCATTAAAGCACTTATTTTGGAGAGAGTCCAATCCTAGGTCTCCCATCACAAAAGAGGGTTAATTATTGCAGCTACCATCACAGTGTATTCGTCATTGTGGCACCAATCACAGAAGAGTTCTAGTTACTGGAGGAGAGGAGAGCCAATCAATAAGAAGACCATCAAAAGGAGTGCCAGTCTCTGGGTCACACATCACAGGACAGTCAATAACTGAGACACCTATTTCAGAGAAATGCATCACTGTGACACACATCACATAGGAAAATCAGTCTCTGAGACATCCATTACAGAGGATGGCTGGTCACTAGGCCACAAATTAGGAGAAAGTTCAGTCATTGAGACACTTATCACAGAAGAAGAATACACATTGTGACACCAATAAGAGAAGCAGGCCAGTCACTAGGCACCCATTATGAAGGAGGGCCAGTATCTGGGACAAAAATCACAGAGGAGGGAGAGTTACGGTAGCATCCATCACTGATGAGGGTCGTTCAATGGGAAAACCCATTACAAGGAGGGCTTGCCACTGTAGTACCAACTGGAAGAGGTCCAGTTATGAGGACACAGATTACATAGGAGGGCTAGACACTAGTACACCTTTTACTGAGGAGGGTCAGTCAATGGGGAACTAATCACCAATTAGAATTAATTACTGGGGCTCCCATAATGGGGAAAGCCTAGTCACTGGGGCACCCCTTACATAGGGTAGTGATCATAGAAGGAAGCTAGTCACTGTGGCACACATCACAAGGAGGATCAGTCACTGGTGCATTTTTCACAGAGGAGGGCCAGTCACTGAGACACCAAATATAGAGAAGGGTTAGTAAAAAATTCGCACATCACAGAGGAGGGTTATTCACTGGAACATATATCACAAAAGAATGCTGGTTATTGTGACTCCATCACAAATGAGTGATTCTCACTGTGGTACACAAAACAATGGAGTGTTTGTCACTAAGGCATACATTATGGAGGAGGGCCAGTCATTGGGACAACCTTCTCACAGAAGGACTTGTCACTGAGGCAACCATTTTGGTGGAGATCCCGACACTGGAGCAAACATCACAGAAGAAGACTAGCCACTGGAGCACTCATTAGAGAGGAAGAGTGGTCAGGCACCCATCACAGAAGACAGTCAGTCACTGGGACAGCCATCACAGGAGAAGGTCAGTCATCACAAATGGGGGCATTCACTAGGTTACCCATCACAGAGGAGGTGTAGTTACTGGGCACCTATAACAGAGGAATGCCAGTCACTAATACAGTCATAACAGAAGAGGGTAACTCACTGCTGAAACCATTACAGAGGCAGGTCAGTTCTGGTGGCACCCATCATAGAGGATGTTCAGTTCTTTGGAAACCCATACTGAGCAGGACTAGTCAGTAGGCACTGATCACAGAGGAAGGCTAGTAAAAGGAGTACCCATGATATTGGATGCTCTGAGGCACCCTTCATAAAGGAGATCATTCACAGGGGTATCCCTCATAGACAAGGGTCAGTCACCGGTGCACCGATTGCAGAAGAGAATCAATCACTGGAGTTTTAAGCAGGTCTCTCAGTTGGGCACTAAACACAGAGGAGGGTCAGTCACTGAGCCATCCATCACAGAGGAAGATCAGTCATTGGGACCTCAATCACAGAAGTGGACCAGTCACTAGGCCACCCAACACAGCAGAGAGTTAGACACGTGGCACACAATACATAAGTGGGACAGTTAATGGAGTACCCATAACAGAGAAGGGCCTGTCACTTTTGGACCTATCATAGAAGCAGGCTAATCTTGTGTTTTCCCTCACAGAGAAGGACTACTTACATGGGCACCCATTAAAGAAGAGGGCCAGAGACTGGATCATATATCACAGAGAAGACCTATTCATTGGGGCACCCAATCTGGAGGAGGACCAGTCACAGAGGCACCAATCACAAATGAGCCCCAGTCAATGGAGTACCTGCTATGAAGGCAGCCTAATCACTGGGACACCCCTCACCAAAGAGGTTCAATCACAGGGGCACCCATATTGGAGGAAACCCAGGAACTGGAGAACCCATCTCAGAGGAAGAATAGTTACTAGTTCACCCATTTGGAGGAGGCTGTTACTAGGACACAATTCACAGAGGAGGGTTAGTCACTTGGGTACTCATTATACATAAGGAATGTCGCTGGTGCACCAATCACATAGTAGGTCTTGTAACTAAGGCACCTTAATGGAAGAAGCCCAGTTTCCAAGTCTCCCATCACAAAGGACTGATATTCACTGAGACATTCAGCATATATGGAGACCAGACACTGGGGTACCAATCACAGAAAAGTGTCTGTTATGGGGCACACTTCACAAAATAGTGCCAGTCTCTGGAATACCTATTATGGATGAGGTCCAGTAACTGGGGCAACTAACACAGGGGAGAGCCGGTCACTGGAACACTCATTATAGGGGAGAGCCAGTCAGTGGCGTAGCCATCACAAAGTAGCATTTGTCACTAAGGAACACATTATGGTGATGATAAATCACTGGGACTCCCATCACAGAAGAATACCAAAACTGGATACACAACAAAAAGGATGTAAAGTAACTGGAGCAGCCATTATAGAGGAAAACATCTCACAAGGGATGTCTAGTCACAGGGTCACCTCACACAGAAAAGGGGCAGTCACTGGGACACCAATAACAGAATAGGGCCATGTGTTATGGAATCCACCACAAAGACGAGCTGGTCTCAGCAACATGACTCAAAGAGGAAGGCTAGTGGCTGGGAAACACATCCAAGAGGAGGGAAGACAATGAAGCACCTATCACAGAGAAGCACCAGACTCAGTGCACCCAGTACAGAAATGGGCTACTCACTGAGGCACAAATCACAGATAAGAATCAGTAACTGTGTTACCCATTATAAAGGAGGATCAATCACTGTGGCAACCATACAGAGGAGGAACAGTCAGCAGAGCACACAACACAGAGTAGGGTGAGTCTCTGGAATATCCATTTTGTGGAAGGTTGGACACTGGGCCACCAATGACAGATGTGGGCTTGTCCCTGGAGCACCCATTATGAAGAAGGCTCAGTTACTGGGACATCCATCACAGAAGAAGGCTAGCTCCTAGGGCACCATTTTGGAAAAGGGCAAGTCACTGGGGAACCAATCACAGATGAGGCCCAGTAAATGGAGCATTTATCATTAAGGAGGCACAATCACTGAAGCAATCATTACAGAAGAGGGAAAATCACTGGAACGCTCCTTATGGATGAGACCCAGATACTAGGGCACACATCACAGAAAAGAGCTAGTCACTGGGATACCTATTTTGGAATAGGTCCAGTTACTAGAACACCCATAACAGAAGAGGACTAGTCACTGTGGCACACAATAGACAGGATGGTCATTCATTATGGCACATATCACAGAAGAGGTCCAGTCACTGAGAGGCCCATTATGGTAGAGGACAAGGCACTAGGATCTTTATCATGAGGTGGGCTATTCACTTGAGCATCTATATGGCGGAAAGACCTGAAACTGAGGTATCCATCAAAGAGAAGGGATAGTCACCTAGGCACCCATTTTGGAGGAAGCCCAGTCTGTAGGACACCCATAATAGAAGACTTGTTACTGCAGCACCCATCACAAAGAATGGGTAGTCGTTGGGTTCACAATCAGAGAAGATGTCCAGTTACTGAACACCCAGAATGGAGGAAGACTTGTCACTGAGACAGATTATGGAGAAGACCAGTTTACTGAAATTACAATAATAGAGGAGAGATACTCAATGGAGCACTTATTAAGGAGGAGGCCCAGAAACTGATACACCCATCAGAGAGAAGGGAGGTCACTCAGGCACCCATTTTGGAGGAAAGTCCAGTTGCTAGGACAGTCATCATAGAAGAGTACTTGTTACTGCACCACCCATAACAGAGGATGGACAGTCATTGGGTAGCATACACAGAAAAGGGGCAGTTACTGGGGCATAATTATGGAGAAGACCCAATTCCTGGGGCACCTATAACAGAGGAGGGTAAGTCACTGGGTCAACTGTTATGAAGGACTAGTCACTGAGAACCAATCACAGTGAAAACACAGAGACTGAACCACCAAATATGAAGAAGGACCAGTCACTAGGGAACCAACATGGAGGAGGCCAAGACACGGTGACACCAATAACACAGGAAGACCAGGCTCTGGAACACCCATCATAAAGGAGGGCGAGTTATTGGGGCATCCATTTTGAGTAGACCAGTAATTGCACACCAATGACAGAGAATAGTCACTGGGGCATCGATGTTGAAGGAATGCCAGTCACTGGGTCACCAATAACAGAGGAGGCCCAGTCTATGGAGTACCCATATTGGAGGAGGACCAGTCACTGGGGTACCCATTATGGAGGTCTTCCAGTCACTGGGGCAACCATCACATAGGAAATTGAGGCACTGGGACAACCATTACAGAGGATAACCTGACACTAGGTCACCCATCACAGAGTAGGGCTAGTCAATAGGGCATCCAGCATAGATTAGGGCCAGTCACTAAGGACTTGACATGGAGAAGGGTCAATCACTGGGGCATCCATCTCCAAGGAGTGCTGGTCACTATGGCACATATTTTAGAGGAGGGACAGACACTGATGCACTCATCAAATAAGAAGACTACTCACTGGGGCAACCATCAGAGAGGATAACCTGTCACTGGGGCAACAATCACACAGGAAAGCAAGTCACTGAAGCACCCATTGCAGCGGAGAGTCAGCTACAGGGCAGCTCATCTCAAAGGAAAGTCAATCGCTGAGACAGAAATCACAGAAGGAGGAACAGTCAATGATGCACCCATTATAGATGAGGACCAGTCACTGGAGCACCCATTAGGAGCTCAGTCCCTGGGGTTTTGATCACAGAGGAGGGCCAGTAACTGGGGAAGTCATAACAGAGGAAATCAGTCTGGTACTCTTCACAGAGGAAGATCACAGAAGAATTTTAGTCATTGGGGCATTTTTCAGAGAGGAGGGCCAGTCACTGTTGCACACATTATAGAGGATAACCAGTCACTGGGGCATCCATCACAAAAGATGACCAGTCACATGGATTCCTAACAGAGGATAGCCAGTCACTGATGCACCCATAACAGAGGAGGACTAGTCACTGGATGCCAATTATGGAGGAGACCCAGTTATTGGAACACCTATCATTAAGAAGAACTAGTCACCAGGGCTCCTAATTTGGAGGGCATTCACTGTTATACCTATTACAGAGGAGACCCATTCAATGGAGCACCTATTATATAGAAGGGTCAGTAACTGGAACACCAATCATGAGAGAGGCCCTTCACTGGGGCACCCATTAGAGGAGCTCCAGAAACTTGGGCATTCATCAGAAAGGGGGGCTAGTCAGTAGGGCACCCATATAGAAGAGGCCAAGTTAGTAGAACACCCATTTTCAAAGAGGATTAGTCACTGTGGCACCAACCACAAATTATTACCAGTCATAGAGGCACCAATGCAGAAAATGCCCAATCAGTCCAGCACTTCTTATGAAGAAGACCCAGTCACTGTGACACCCATCAGATAGAAGGGCTATTCATTGGGGGAACCCATTGTACAAAATGGTCAATCACTAGGAAACCAATAGCAGGGGAGACTCTGTCACTGAGTCACACATAATGGAGGAGGACCAGACACTGGGCACCAATTGCAGAGAATGTACAGGCACTGGAGCACCATAATAAAAGAGCCAGACACTGGGACACAAATATGGAGAAGTCCCAGTCACAGGGTCACCTATCACAGAGGAAGAAAAATCATGAGGCCACTCATTACAGAGGAGAGCATATCACTGTGGCACCCATTTTGGAGTAGGGCTATTTACTGGGACAGCTACCACAGAAGTGGGACAGTACTGGGGCACCATTACAGAGTAGGATCCGTCAAGGAAGCACCTGTCAGAGAGGAGAAGCAATCACTTGGGAAGCCATAAAAAGGTGGTCCAGTCACTGGGACACAAAACTCAGAGGAAGCAAGTTATGGGGCCATCTCTTACAGAGGATGGAAAGTCACTGAAACACTCACACAGAGGAGGGCTGATCACTGTGGCACCCATAACAAAAGAGGGCCTGTTCCTGAGACACCCATTATGGAATAATCCCTCTCACTGTGGCACCAACCACTAAGGAAGGCCTGTCACCAGTGTACACACCACAGAAGAGGATTAATCAATCCCTGGGGCACCTATCAGAGAACAGAATTACTCAATAGGTGCCCATTATGGAGGAGGCCCAGTCACTCGGTCAGCTATCACAGAGCAAAGCACATCATTAGGACTCTTATCAAAGGGAAGAACCATTTACAGGGGCACCCATCACAGAGTAGAGCTAGTAACTAGGGCAGCCATTAGAGATGGGTGCTAGTCATTGTGATATCCATCACAGAGGATTCACAGACATTGAAGCACCTATGATAGAAGCAGGTCAGTCACAAAAACACTTATTATAGAATAGAATCAGTCTTTGGGGCACCCATTATGGAGGTGGTTCAATAAGCAGGACACCTATCACAGAGGAGGGCTAATCACTGTGTCAAGCATTGTAAAGGAGTGCTAGTCATTGTACATCAATCACAGAGGAGACAAAGTCAATGGGCACTCATAATGAAGGAGGGCTACTCACTGGTGGACCAAAATGGAGAAGGCTCTGTCACTTGGGCACTGATCACAGAGGAATGCCTGTCACTAGTTGCGTCATTGACTGGGCCTCCTCTGTGATTGGTGCCCTAGTGACTGGCTTTCCTATGTGATGGGTGCCCATGACTGAAGCTTCTCTGTGATGTGTGCCCCAGTTACAAACTCTTTTACAAACCATCACAGAGGGCAAATTATAAAAGCACACATCAGAGAGAAGTTTAATCACTGGGACACACATCACTGAGGAAGGCTAGTCAATGGTACTCCAATCATGGAGAAGGGCTAGTCACTAGAGGATCAGCTATTGAGGAGGGCTAGTCATTGTGTCACCAATCACAGAGGAGGACCCGTCACCAGAGTAAGGGCTAGTTACTGGGGTACATATCTCAGAGGAATCCCAGTCATTGGGGCATGTATTATAGTGGAAGGACAAGAACAGGGGCATGTAACAGAAGAAGCTGTTCATTAATGCCCACATCAAAGAGAAGAGTCAGTCACAAGGACAATCATTACGGAAAAGAATTTGTAACTGGGGCATGCATCACAGAGAAGCTCCGGTCATGGGCACCCATCACATAGGAAAGCCAGTCACTAGGGCACCAATCACAGAGGAGGCCCAGTCAATGATGCAACTATTATAGAGGAGGTTCTATCATTGGGACACCCATCAATAAGGATGGCCAGTCAATGAGGACCTAATCACAAAGGAGGCCCCGTAACTGAGGAAACTGTCACAGAGAAACAGTCACTAATAGCCATCACAGAGGAGGTTCAGTTACTAGGACAGCTATCACAGAAGAGGGCCAGTCACTCTCACATCAGTCACAGAGGAGGGCCAGTCACTGTGACACACATCACAAATGAATTACTGGCACTGGGGAATCAGTTAGGAGGGCTCTGTCACTGGGCAGCCATCACAGAGGAAACAAAATCCATGTGGTAACCATCACAGAGAAAGATCAGTTACTGGGGCATTCATCATAAACAAGGGCTAGTCACAGGGGCACATATTATATAGTATGCCCATGCATTGAGGTATTTGACACAGAAGAGAGAAAGTCATTGACATATCCATCACAGAAGACAACCATTCACTGAGGCAGCCATCACCAAAAAGGGCATGTGACTGGGGCCCCCGTTAGGAGGATGCTCAGTCACTGGGGCACCCATTACAGAGGAAGGCCATTTTCTTATGCACTCATCATAGAGGAGATCCTGTCACTGTGACATTCATCTCAAATAAGGGCTAATAACTAAGGCACCCATCCTAGAGAAGGGCCAGTGACTGAGGCACCCATAAGAAGGAGGGTTAGTACCTAGGGCACTGATCACAGAGGATGACCAGTCACTGGGGCACCCATCATTAGAGGATGGCCAGTCATGGGGGCACATGTCACATATGAGGGTCAGTCACTGGGGCACCCATGAGGCGGGGTTTAATCACTTGGACTTCTATCATAGAGAAGGACCATTAACTGGGGCATCCACCACAGAGCAGGAAGTCAGTGTGGAACCCATCACAGAGGAGAATCAGTCATTGGAGCATTTTTAATAGAGGAGGGACATCCATCTTAGAAGAGATTCAGTCACTGGAGCATTAATCACAGTAGAGAACCAGTCACTGGGACACCCATCACAGAAGAAAAGCAGTCATTGGGACACCCATCAGAGAGGAGGTATAGTCACTGGGACACCAATTATGGTGGAGTCCCTGTTACTAGAACACCTATGACAGAGGAGGCCTAGTCACTGGGGCACACAATTTGGAGGCGGTCCTGTCACTGGAGCAGTAAACACATAAGAGGGCCTGTCAATGCAGCACATAAAGGGAAGAGGCTCATACACTAGGACACTCTTAACAGAGGAGGGCTGGTCACTGGGGCACCCACTATAAAGGAGGCCCAGGAGCTGGTGCACCGATCAGAAAAGATCACTAGTCTAGGAAGCATCCACTTTTGAGGAGGCACACTTACTAGGATACCCATTGTAGAAGAGAGTTAGTCAATATGATAACCCTCACCTGTGATGGCAAGTCACTGGAGCACAAATCAAAGGGGAGGCTCTGTCACTGGGGCATAATTATGGAAAAGGTTCCATCACTGGGACACTTATAATAAATGAAGGTCAGTCTCTGTGACAACCATTATGAAGGAAGGTCAGTAAGTGTGACATTAATCAGAGGCAAGGGCTATTCACTGTGGCAACAATTATAGAGGAGAGTCAGTCATTGGGCACCTCAAAGGAGGTACAGTGATTGGGACACCCATAATGGACAAGGGTCAGACAATGGGGCACCAATATTGAGGATAGCCACTCATACAGCACCTATCATATAGAAGTCTAGTGAATACACCACCCATTACAAAGGAGTGTGAGTCACTGTGGCATCAGTTTTGGAGGAGAACTTGTCACTGGTACAACCATCAGAGATGAGGGTCAGTCACTGGAGCAATCATCACAAATGAGGGCCATTCACTAAGACAAACATCACAAAGGAGGGTGAATCACTGAAGCACCCATTTTGGAAGAGGGCCATTACTGGGACACTCATCACAGAGATGGGTTAGACCATGAAGCACCCATTGGGGGGAGTACCATTAAGTGAAACGACTTTCACAGAGGAAGGCTGGCCACTGGTTAAACCATTATGAAAGCACACTCAATACTGGCACACCAATCACAGAGAAGGCCCTATCACTGAGGCACCCATAATAGAGGGGATCTAGTCACTGGGGTACAAATTATGAAAGAGCCCTAGTCACTGGGGCAACTATCATGGGGTAGAGACAGTCACTAGAACAATCATTCCATTGGAGAGCCAGCTATTTAGGCACCCATCACAGCGGAGTGCTAGTCACTATGGCATCTGTGACTGGGTGACTGATCACAGAGGAAGACCAGTCACTAGGGTACCCATCACAGAATAGAGTCAGTCTTTGAGGGTACCCATCACAGATGAGTGCCAGTCACTGAGGCACATATTGTAGAGGAGTGTCAGACACTGGGACACACATCACAGCAGAAAGCTCCTCACTATGGCAACCATCAGAGAGGAGTCCTAGTCACCAGGAGATCAATCACAGAGGAGAGTCAGTCAGTGAGGCACACATCACTAAGGAAAATCTGTCACTGGGCATCCATTACAAAGGCAAACCAGTCATTGATGCACTCATGAGAGATGAGGGCCAGTCACTGAGGCATTCATCACAGAGGAGGGCCAGTAAGTGGGCTCCCATTGCAAGAGTTCAGCACTAGGGATTCAATCATACATTAGGGCCACTAACTGGGGCAGCCGCAACCGAGGAGGCAAAGTCAGTGTAGTACCATCATAGAAAAGATCTTGTCAGTGTGGCACCTATCACAGAGGACAGGCAATCGCTGAGACACTGATTACAAAGGAGGGCTAGTAACTGAAACATCCACCTGAGAGAAGCCAAATCACAGGAATTTGTATTAGAAGAAGGGCCAGTCACTGCAGGACTGATCACAGAGGAGTACCAGTCACTGGGGCATCCATCAGAAAGGAAGACCAGCAACTGGAACATCAATCACAGAGAAGATGTAGTCACTGGGATACCCATCACAGAAAAAAACAGTCACTGGGTTACCCATAACAAAGGCCAAGTAGTCACTGAAGCACTCATTACTAAAGAGGACTCATCTCCAGGGCACACATCACAGAGGAGGGATAGACACTGAGGCACCAATCAAAGAGGAGAACCAGTAACTGTTGCACCCATTATGGAGTAGGGCCAATCACAGGGCCATCCATGACAGAGCAGAGCTAGCATGAGGGCACAAATCACAGAGGAGGATGAATCACTGAGACACCAATTTTGGAAGAGAACCAGTCACTGGGACACACATCACAAAGGTGGGTTAGTCACTGGGGCACTCACTGGGGAGGAGGCAGTCACTGGGACTGCCATCACAGAGGAGGGCCTGTCACTGAGGTACCCATAATGTAGGAGGTCAAGTCAGTAATGCATGCATCACAGAAGAAGGCTAATCACTGGTACACTCATCACAGAAGACAGTCAGTCACAGGGGAACCCATCAAAGAGGAGCCAGTCACTGTAGCACATATTATGGAGGTGGACCAGTCACTAGGCCACTCATCAAAAAGGAGTGGCATCACTAGGGCACCCATTAAGAAAGAGACCCAGTAAGTGGGACATCCATCAGAGAGGAGAACCGCTATGGAGGATGGCCAGTCACTGGGACATCAAATATAGGATGTGGCACCCATAACAAGGAAGGTCACTCACTAGGGTAGTATTTATGGAAGAGTTCCATTCACTGGTGAAAAAGTCACCAAAAGGTCACTGTCAATGGGTCACCAATAATGAAGGAGGGTTAGTCACTGGTGTATCCATTATGTAGGAGATGCAGTAATTGGGGCAGTAATCACAGAAGCAATCTAGTCATTGGGGAACCCATCACAGATAATGATCCATTACTGGGGTATTTGTCATCAGGGAAAGTCAGTCACTGTGGAACCCATTACAGAAGACAGCCAGTGATCAGGCAGCCATCACAGAGGAAGCTCTGCCACTGGAACATTTATCCCAGAGGAGAACAAGTCACTGGGACACACACCACAGAGAAGAGACAGTACAGGGACAGACATTATAGCAAAAAATTTTTAACTGGGACACCATAATAAAGAAGGACCAGGTAATAGAACACTCATCACAGAGAAGGACTAGTCACTACAAATTGGTGTAGGGCCAGGCACTAAGGCACCAATCACAAAGAAGTCCCAGTCAAGGGTGTACCTATGAAGGAGGCCAAATCATGGGGAAACTCATCACAGAGGAGGACCAGTAATTTGAACCCAATCACAGGAGAGGCCCAGTCACAGGGAGTCCCATCACAGAACAAGCCAGTCACTGAGCCATCCAACACAGAGGAGGGCCAGTCACTAGAACAGCTATCACTGAGAAGCATTAGTCTCTGGGGCACTCTTTCACAAAGGAGAGTCAGTCACTAGGACAGCCAACACAGCAAACAGCCAGACAATGGGGGACCCATCACAGAGGAATACCAGTCACTGGGTCACTGGGGAGCTGATCACAGAGGAAGACCAGGGACTTGGGCAACTATCACAGAGGAGGGACAGTCTCTGGAGGCACCTATCACAGAGAAGAACCTTTTACTGGAGTACTGACCACAGAGGAGAACCAGTCAATGAGGCACCAAAAACAAAGGAGGGAAACTCACTGAGGCAACTTTACAGAGGAGGGGCAGTCACTGGGACAGTCATCTCAGAAGATGATCAGTCTGGGGCGACCATCACAGAGGAGGGCCAGTCACTAGGCACCCTACACAGCGAAGAGGCAGCCATGGGGCACCCACAATAGAGCAGGGTCAGTGACTGAGGTACCCATCACAAAGGTGGTACAGTCATGGGGCATCTCTCACAGAGGAGGGCTAGTCACTGACACACCCATTATAGAGAAGCCCCAGTAACTGGGGCATCTATCACATAAGAGAGCCAGTCTCTGGAAAACCCATAACAGAGAAAAATCAGTCACTGGAGCACCCTTCACAGAAGGGGGCTATTTGCAGTGACATCCAATTTAGAGCAGGACTACTAACTTGGGCACCAATCACAAAAGCGTACAAGTCAATGGAGAACCTATTATGGGGAGGATCAATCACTGGAACATACTTCACATAGAATAGGCAGTCACTGGGAAACCCATTATGAAGGAGGCCCAGAAACTGGAGAACCCATCATAGAAGAGGACTTGCCACTGGTCCAACTGTTTTCAAAGAGGTCAAGTTACTAGGACACCAATCACAGAAGAGGTCTAGTCAATGAGACACCTTCATCACAAAGGATGGCCAATTATTGTGTCACCAATCATGGAGAAGGTCCAGTCACTGTGGCACCAAAAATGAAGGAAGCCCATTCACTGAGACACCGATCAGAGGTTCGCTATTCTCGGGAGCCCCTATCATATATGAAGGCCAGTTACTGGTACAAAAATAACAGAGGAGATACAGTCACTCCAGCACACATTAAGGAGGAAGCCCAGTCACTGTGACACCCATTATAAAGGAAGGCCACTAAGTCGGGAACCCATTATGAAGGTGGGCCAGTCACTGAGGCACCAATCATTGAGGAGGAGCACTCACTGGGCACCCAAAATGGAGGAGGGCTTTTCAGTGGGGCACTCATTATTTAGGAGACCCAGTCACTGTCACAGAAATCAAAGAGGAAAGTTAGTCACTGGAACACCCATTACAGAGGAGGATTGGACACTGAGATACACATAATAAAGGAAGGCCAGTTAATGGGGAAACAATCACAGAGAAAGTCCAGTAACTGGGGCACATATAATGGAGGATGACCAGTCACTGCAGTACTGATTACAAAGGAATGTCAGTTACTGGGGCAGCCATCAATAAAGAGGGCCAGTCACCTGGCTACTAATCACAGTGGAGGGCCAACACTGGGGCATCCATCACAGATGAGGGCTAATCTCTTTTGCACCCATTGCAGAAGATAGCCAATCACTGAGTCAACTATCATACAGGAAGACCACTCATGGAACCACCAATCACAGTGTAGGGCCAGTCACAGGGGCATCAATCAGAAGGAAGGACAATCACTGGGGCTCTGATCACAGAGGATGGCTAATCACTGGGGCACACATCACAGTGAAGAGCCAGTCACTGGGGCACAGTTTACAGAGCATGCCTAGTAAATTGAGCACCCAACACAGAGGACAGTCAGATACAGAGTCAGCCATCACAGAAGAGGGCAATTTTCTGGGAAATCCATCACAGTGGAGAGCCAATCACTGGATCTCCCATCACAGAGGATGGTCACTTACTGTGGCAAATGTCACAAAGCAGGTACCCATCACTGAGGAGGGTCAGTCACAAAAGCCTGCATCACAGATGAGGGCTAGTTACTGGGACACCAATCACAGAAGAGGACTTGGCACTCTGGTACCTATCACAAAGGAAGGCAGTCACTGGAGCACCAATCATGGTGAAGTCTAGTAACTGGGATATTCATCCCAGAGAATGGTCAGTCATTGAATCACGAATCAAAGACAAGTCCAATCACTGGGGCACCCATTATGGAGGAGGCCCACTCGGTGTGATACCCATCACAAAGGAGAGTTAGTCACTGGAGATACCATCATATGAAATGTAAGACAAAATAACATAATTTACAGTGGAGGCTCAATCAATGAGGAACTCATTACTGAGGAGTTTCGGTAACTGGGACACCCATCACAAAGCAGGTTCTATCACTGATACACCCATAATTGTTGAAGTCCAGTAAGTGAGACACCAATCAGAAAAGAGGGCTAGTCCCTGGAAGTATAGCAGAGGGCCAGTCACTGGGGTACCGATAACAGAGACAGTCCAGTTACTGGGGCACCCATCTAATAGGAACCCAGTCACTGGCACAACCTTCACAGTGGAGTTCCAGTCACTGGGGCAATTATCACAGTGTAGTGCCAGTCACTGGGGCACCAATCACTGAAAAGACCCTGTCATTGGTACACCCATAACAGAGGAGAGCTAGTAGTCAATGTGGCACCCAATACTTAGGAGACTCATTCACTGGGGCAGCAATCACAGAGGAAAGCTAGTCTCTAGGGCACACATTACAAAAGAGGATCAGTAACGGGTTCATTTTTCACAAATAAGGTCCAGTCACTGGGATGTTTATAAAAGAGAAAAGTCAGTCGATGGGACACTCATCACAGAGAAAGTCTAGTAACGGTGACACCAATTTGGAGGAGACCCAGTTACTGAACACCAATCACAGAGGACAGCTAGTCACTGGGATACCAATTATGGAGCAGACCTACTACTGGAACACCCATAACAGAGGAAGGCTTGTCACTGGGGCACCCAGTGTGGAAGGGGACCAGTTACAAAGGAACCAATCACAGAGAAGGCCTAGTCATAATAGAACTTGTTATGGAGGTGACCCAGTCACTGTAACATTCAAAAAGAAGAGGCCAGTCACTGAGGTACCAATTTTTGAAGAGGACAAGTTACTAAGACACCACCATAGAAAAAGGCTAATCACTGGGGTGCCTGTCACTCAGGATGGCCATTCATTGGGGCACCAATCAAAAAGGAAGTGACAGCTCAGTGTTTCAGCCTGCAATCCCAGCACTTTGGGAGGCCAAGGAGGGTGGATTGCCTGAGTCCACGGGTCAAGACCCACCAAGGCAACTGGCGAGACTTTGTCTCTACAATAAATAAAACATTAGCCAGGTGTGGTAGCACATGCCTGTAGTTCCTGCTTCCTGGAAGGCTGAGGTGGAAGGATCACTGGAGCCCAGCAGATCGAGGCTGTGGTAGCTGAGAGCATACCACTGCACTCCAGTCTGGGTGACAGAGTAAGATTCTAACTTAAAACAACAACAACACCAACAAAAAAGCCAAAACAAACAGGAAGCCCAGTCACAGATGCACCCATCATAGAGTAGTCCCTGTCACTGTGCCACCCATCACAGAGGATGGCTGGTGACTGGAGCACTCATCATATATGAAGGCAAGGCACTGGGTCATCAATCACATATGGGGCCCAGTCACTGAGTCACACATTATGGAGGAGGTCCTGTCATTTAGATATCAATACCAAAGACAGCCAGTTACTGAGGCATTCATTATGGAGGAGTTCCAGTAATTGGGACACCCAACAGAGAGAAGACATAGTCTCTGGGGCACCAACTATGGAGGATGCAAAGACACTGCTACAAACATTAGAGAATAGAACCAGTAATGGGGCACTCATAATGTATGAGGGCCAGTCATTGGGGCATCCATTATGGAGGAAGCCTAGTAACAGAGGCACCAATTACAAAGGAGGGGTTGTCTTTGTGTACTCATCACAGAGAATTACCAGAATTGGTGCACTCATTACAGAAGAGGATCAGTCAATTAGGCACCATTGATGGATGGGGTCCAGTCACTGGGACAACAATCACAGAGGAGGACCTGTCCCTGTGGTACATGTTACAAAGAAGGACTAGTCACATGGGCACATATCACAGAGTAGAGTCAGTCACAGAGGCACTTATCACAGGGTATGGAGAGTCACTGGGGCAACCAACACAGAGGAGGGTTAGTCACCAGGACATTCACTATGTATGAAAGCCAGGCACTGGGTCATCAATCACAGAGTATGACCACTTACTGAGACACCCATCATAGAAGAGGGCTAGAAACTTGGGCACCCATCAAGGAGAAAGGCCAATCACCCATCTAAGAGGAGTGACATTCACTGTTACACTTAGTACTGAGGAGGGAGAGTCACTGTGGCACACAACACAGAAGAAGACTTCTCACTGTGGCACACATCAGATGAGAAAAAGTCAATGGGACACCCATCATAAATGATCACCAGTCTCTGAGGCACAATCAGAGATGAAGGCCACTCATTGAGATACCCAGTCTCTGTAAGAGAAGACTCAGTAGCAAGTTGCTCCTATCACAAAGAAAAGTCTTTTTACTGGAGTACCCATCAAAGAGGAGGCACAGTCTCTGTGGTACACATCACAGAGGAGAGCTCCACTTGGGCACAAATCACAGAGTAGAGCCACTGAGGCACCTATCACAGAGGATAGCCAGTTACTGAGGTACTCATCAGAGAGGAGACCAGTCACAGAGGCATCGGTTAGATGGAGTGCCAAAAGCTGGGGAAAAGATAACAGGTGAGGGCAAGTCACTGGTGCATTCATCACAAAGGAACCTAGTCACTGGGCACCAATCACACAGAATGTCCAGTTGTGAGACAGTCATTACAGAGGACTGGTAGTCACTGATCTACCTATCAAAGGGAAGTACTGACCTGAGGAAAAGGGCCAATCCTCGGGACTCCCATCAGAGATGTGGGGTAGCCTCTGGGGCACTCATTATGGAGGAGGCACAGTCACTGACAGTCTCCTCACGGAGGAGGGTTAGTCACTCAGGCATCTATTGTAGATGAGAGACCGTCACTGGGGCACCCATCACAGAAGAAGGCTAATCACTGCGGCAGCTATCACAGAAGAGAACCAGTCACTGGGGCCGCCATCACAGAGGTGGACAAGGCACTGGGATACCTAACTCCGAGAAGAGCTGGTCACTAGGGCACCCATCCCAGAAGAGGACAGTCACTGAGACAGCCATCGCAGAAAATGACCTGTTATTATGGTACCCATCATGGATGAGGGCCAGTCACTGGGATACTCATAGCAAAGGATGGAAAGTCGATAGGGCTCCCATCACAGAGGAAGGCCAGTGACTTGACCACTGATCACAGAGGCAGGTCAGTCTAGGAGGCACCCCTCATAAAATAGTGATTGTCACTGAGACACCCATTACAGAAGAATGCTAGCCACTGTGGCATCCATAATAGAGAAGGGCCAGTCACTGATTGATCATCACAAAGGAGGCCAAGTTTCTGGGACACCCATAACAGAGGTTGGATAGACACTGAGGCACTCATAACAAAGAGCAAGTCTATGTGTCAACCATCAGAAGAGGGCTAACTTAGGGGCACAAGGCAGAACAGTCAATGGATCACCCATTATGAAGGTGAGCCAGTCACTGGGTCACCCATCACAGAGGATGGCCAGTTAATTGTGTACCCACCACAGATGAAGACGAGTCACTAGGGTACCCATTTTGGAAAAGGGCCAGTCACAGAGACACCCAGCACAGAGGTGGGCTAGGCAAAGGTGATCCCAATATGGAGGAGGTGCAGTAACTGGGATAAATGCCTGTCACTAGATATCCCATTAAGAAGGAAGACCAGTCAACAGCACAACAAGCATAGAAGAAAGCTGATCACAAATGCATCTTCACAGAAGAGAACCAACCACTGTGACATCAATCATAGTGAATAACCATCAATGGGCACTCATCAAAGAGGAAAGCCAGTCACTAGGGCACCCATCAAAGATTGGGTCATTCACTGGTACACCCATAACAGTGGAGGGATAGTCACTTGGGTAACCAACACAGAGGATACCCATGATAAATGAGAGCCAGTCCCTGGGGAACCCATCACAAAGAAGAACTAGTCACTGAGACATACATCATAGAGGTCCAGTCACTGAGGAACCCATCACATAGGAGAGCCAGTCACTGTGGCACCCATGAGAAGGGCTCAGTCACTGAGCTCCTGATCAAAGAGGATGGTCAACAACTGGGACAGAAATCACTGAGAAGGCAAAGTTGGTGTGGTACCCATCACAGAAGATAGTTATTCATTGGGCATCTATTACAGAGGATGGTCAATCAATGGGGCAACCATATTGGAAAAGGAAACATCTGGGGCACCATTATGGAGGGGACACAGTCACTAGGGCAGCCATCAGAGAGGAGAGTCAGTCACTGGGATACACATTAAGGAGGAAAGCCAGATATTGGGGCATCAATTACAAAGAAGAGTTATGAAAGTCACTAAGGAAGTCATTATTGATAAGGGCCAGTCACTGGGTCTCTGATGACAGAGGAGGTACCCATCAGATAAAAGTACCAGTCACTGGAGCACATATTACAGAGCAGGGCCAGTCACTGAAAAAACCATCACAGAAGAACTTTATTCACTGGGACACCCATCAGAGAGGAGAGCATGCTGCTGGGGCACATATCACAAAGGAGATCTAGGAAATAAGACACCCATCATATTCAAGGGCCAGTCACTGCAACACTCATTAGGAAGGACCAGTCACTGTGGTTCTGATCATGGAGGAGGGCCACTCACTGGGGCAGCCATCACAGAGGAGGTAAATCCTGTGTGATACCCATAACAGAGAAGGAGTCCTGGTCTCTGGACACCTATCAGAGGAGGTGCAGTCACTTAAGCACCTAACACAAGAGTGGGCCAGGCACTGAAACATCCAACAGTGGATGCCCAATCACTTGGGTACCCATAAAGAGGTGGCTCAGGTCTCAGGCACCTGTTATAGAAGATGACTACTCCCTGAAGCACTCATCATAGCAGAGGGCTAGTAACTGAGGCACCATTCACAGAGGAAGTCCAGAAATGGGGTCACCCCGATGAAGGAAGTCCTATCACTGGAACACTAAAAACAAAGGAAGGACAGTCACTAAGGCACCCATCACAGAGGAGGGCTGGTAACTGGGACATCCATCACATAGAAAGATTATTTACTGGAACATCCATCACAGAGGAAGCCCAGTTACTGAGGAACCCATAACAGAGGTCGTGTAGTCACAAAAGCACCACTACTGAGGAGGACAGATGTCTGGGTCACCCGTCACAGAAGAGGACTGGACACTGAGGTAACCATCACAGAGAAGACACAGTAACTGAGGCACCCATAATGAAGGATGGTCTAACCCTGGACCACCCATCATAGAGAAGGGCCAGTTAAAAGGGTAACAATCAAAAGGAAGGTGAGTCACTGGGGCCCCAATATTGGAGGAGGGAAAGTCACAGGTGCACCCATCACAGAGGTGAACTAGACATAGGGGCATCCATTATGAAGTAGGCCCAGTCATTGTGACTCATATCACAAAAGAAGAACAGTCAATGGGACTCTTTATGAAGGAGGGTCAGTCATGGAGGCAACCATCACAGAAAAAGACTAATCACTGGTGCACCCATCACAGAAGTCAGTCAGTCACTGTGACCTTTATTATAGAGGAAAGGCAGTTATTGGTGCACCCAATACAGAGATGACAGAGGTGATTTTTCCAATCACTGGGACAGTCTACACAGAAGAGGGTTAGTCACTGGATTAACCCTCAACACAGAGGAGAACCAAACATTGAGGCACCTAACACAGAGGACAAACAGTCACTTTTGCACCCATCACGGTGGGAGGTCACTAATTGGAATACCCATCACAGAAGAGAACCAATCACGGGGGCTACACTCACAAAGGTGGACAATTCACAGGAACACCCACACAGAAGAAGGCTAGTCATTGTGGCCCTAATAGCAGAAGAGGGTGAGTCACTGTGGAACCTATTATGGATGAGAATTAGTTACTGAGGCAAACATCACAGCAAATGATCAGTCTCTGGTGAATCAAACAATTAAAAGGTCCAGTCACTGAAGCACTGATTACACAGGATATTCATCACTAGGGAACACATCACAGAGGAGGGACAGTCACTGAGTCACCCATCAGTGGTCAGGGCCAGTCACTGTGGCCCCAATCACAAAGAAGGATCAGTCACAAAGGCATGTACTACAGGAGAGGGTCAGTCAGTAGGACACCCATCACAGAGGAAATTCGGTAACTGGGGCACCAATCACAGAGAAAGGTCAGTCACTTGGACTTTCATTACAGTGGAGGGCCAGTCCCTGGGGCACTCATAACACAGCAGGGCCATTCACAGTGATACCCATTACAAAGAAAGGCTAGTCATGGAGGCACCCATTATTGATGAGGCCCAGGAAGTGGAACACCAATAACAGAGGATACGGGGGGCCAGCCCCTGCAGAGAGATTTAGAGGGTCCCTGGAAGGTGAGGCAGTGTCGGCGATTATTCTGGAGAAATAAAGAGAAAGAAAGAGAAAGGGGGAGAAAGAAAGAGACTGGACTCTGTCTTGTGCAGAAGCTGATTTAATGGGGCAAACTGTAAGTCTTTTATCCTAAAGTTTCACAGGCAAGATCACAAGATTTTCACGTGAACACAAAGCCAGGTGGATGAGGGGTGTCCCCCCACTCACCAGGTGTTTCCTCAAGCATGAGGAAGGACAATCTCAATATTATTTCACTATTCCTTGTGCTTGGTTGATGTTCCTCACAAACAATACAACAATTCTAACATCATAATATTCTAATAATCAATAACTTCTAAAACTTAGGCATACCCAACACCTAATGACTGACTTGAATCTTAACCTTTCTATTCTGTGCTAATTTTACCTGTACTATAAAAAACTCTTAATTATAGCTCAAACCAGTTCCTAAAGAATGTGGCCCAGTCCAAAGATCATGCTGGGCCGTTTCCAAGAACAATCGATTATGATCTCTTAACAAAATGGCTATTCTAAAGTCCTATGTATCTATCTTAATTTCTAAAAAAGTTTCTAATTCCTAATCCTAATATATAAAGCTGATCATCAGCAATAAATCTTCTAAAATAAAACCCAAATACAAACTGCAATTGTACTAAAGCCAAAAACGCAATCAGTAGAAAGTGGGAACAATGAAATTTCCAAAGTTAGTTGTATTCTTATAAAACCTCAAGTATCATGTTTGATCATGCTTGAACTAACATAATTCCCTGACGTAGCATGACCTATTCTACAATACTTTCTATGAATAAAATAAATTCAGCTTCTATAATAAGTAGAAAAAACCTACACTAATTGTAACTAAAAAACCAGTTTAAAAGAATGCAGCCCAGCCTAAAGTGGATGCTGGGCCCTTAGGAATGTGGCCCAGTCCAAAGTTCGTGCTGGGCCATTTCTGGTAACTCTAGATAATCATCTATACCATCTAAAGCTGGAAACAACTCTCTAAATGTATATACTAATTCTACAAATATACTTTTAAATCTTATAAAGAAGCTTGTATCGTATATAGGACTCCCAAATGTGACCCAATTTTGAACTGTGTTAAGTTTAAAGCTGAAAGCGCAGTCTGTGAGAAACAGGAACAATGGATCCCTAGAGTCAGCCATGCCTGTCATACTCTCAGAACTTCATGCTTAGATCATCAAAGTCCCTGCTAGTGGGTCATGCCAAACAACAAAGAAGGGAGGAGGGAATGGGCCTTCAGCTCCTGAACCCAACCTGGTGGTCTCAAGGTCCGCAGCCCACCTGGATCCCTAATGCTCAGGTGGGCCTCCATGGCCAGCTCCTAACAAGAGGAGGGCTTGTCACTGAGGATACAATTATGGAAAAGCACCAGTCACTGGGACACAAGTCATAGAGGGATCCCAGTCCACAAGGCACCCATAATAGTGGCGACCCAGTCTTTGTAACACCAATTATGAAGAAGACACATTCACTGCATTACCCATCACTGAGGATGACTAGTAACTAGGGCACGCATTATGGATGATGAGGCATCAGTCACAGAGGAGGGCCATTCACTCTGCAGCCATCACAGAGTTGTGCTAGTCACTGGCCACATATTTTAGAGGAGAGACAGTCACTGGTCTCCCATTATAGAATAAATATACTCACTTGTGCACCCATCAAAGAGGAGAGCTAGTCACGTAGACAACTACCACAGAAGAGAGCCAATAATAGGGTACTCATCACAAAGAGAGTAAGTTATGAGGCACAAGTTACAGAAGAGGGCCAGTCACTAAGGCACCCATGTCAGAGGCTGGAAAGTCATCAGGCGGGGCTTAGTTAAAGGGCCTTTGATCACAGGAGAATCAGTAACTGGAGAGCAATCAGAGAGGAGGTAAAATTAGTGTAGTACCTATCAAAGAGGAGCATCATTCACTGGAACATTTCTCACAGAGGAGGAAACTTCCCTGGGTAACCCTTTGTAGTTAGGCCCAGTCACTGGGGAAACTACCACAGAGGAGAGCCACTCACTTGGGTCATACATCACAGAGGACAGCCAATCACTGGGGAACTCATCACAGAAGACAAGTCACTGGGACATCAATTATGCACCATGACACCAATCACATAGGAGAACCATACAGTGGGCACTCATCAAAAAGAAGAGCTAGTCAGAAGCCGGGCTTGGTGGCTCAGCCTGTAATCCCACACCTTTGGGAGGCTGAGGTGAGTGGATTGCCTGAGCCCACAGGTTCGAGACCCACCTGGGCAGTGAGACCTCATCTCTACAATAAATCAAAAAATCAGCCAGGCGTTGTAGCGCATGTCTGTAATTCCAGCTACTTGAAAGGCTGAGGTGGAAGGATTGCTGGAGCCCAGCAGGTCGAGGCTGCAGTGGCCAGGAGTGGCCACTGCACTCTGGCCACTGCACTCCAGTCTGGGCTACCGAGTGAGACTCCAACTCAAAAAAAAAGAGCTAGTCAGTTCAGTTGCTGGAACACCCAACAGAAGGGTTAGTACTGCTCACCCATTAAAGAGGTGGGCTAGTCAGTGGGGAACCAATTTTAGAAGAACTGGTCACTCTGGCACCCAATTTGGAGGAAGCCCAGTCACTGGGACACCAATCACAGAAGAGATTCAGGCACTAGAACAGCCATCATGGAGTAGGGCCATAGCTGGGACATCCATAGCAGGGGAGGGCTAGTCACTTTGCCGCCCATTATAGAAGAGACCCAGTTACTAGGACATAAGTCATAATAGAATTTGGCTAGTCACTGAGGTACCCATCGCAAAGTATGGGCCATGATTGGGGTACAAAATCAAAGAGAAGGCCTGTCACTGGGGCATCTATTGCAGAGAAGATCCAATCACTGTGACACTCATGACAGAGGAGGGGGAGTCACTGAGCATTTATCGACCATGAAGTCAAGTTACTGGCACAATTACAGAGGAGATCTAGTCACTGGGGTAAATATTATGGAGAAGGACTACTCACTGGGACACTCATCACAAAAGAAGACCATTATGGAAGAGATTAAGAGGGACAATTTTCACAGTAAAGGACTAGTCCCTAGGGTGCCCATAATGGAGGAGGGCTACTCAGTAGGGCACAAATAAGGAGGATGTCAAGAAACTAGGGTACCAATTTCAAAGAAATGCCAGTCATTGGACACCCATCAGAGAGAAGGGCAAGTCACTGGGGTACCCGTTTTGGAGAAGGGTCAGTACTGGTCACCCATCAAAGAGGTGGGCTAGTCAGTGGGGAACCAATTTTAGAAGAGTACTAGACACAGAGACAGCCATCACAGATGAGGGACAGTCAATGTGGCACCTATCTCACAAGAAGATCAGTCACTAAGGCATACATCACAATGAGGGACAACCACTGGGGCACCTATCACAAAGCAGGACTGGTCACTCTGACAATCATCATAGAGGAGGACCAATCACATAGGCATTCAACACAGAGAAATGCTAGTCACACAGACACCTATCACAAAAGAGAGATTATCAATATGGCACCAATCACAGAGAAGGACCGGTCACCTGGGCATGGGCACCGATCACGGAGAGAGGCCAGTCACTGTGACAAACATTACAGAGATGGTTCAGTAACTGGGACACCCATCACAGCATAGTGATAGTCAATGGGGCAACCATTATGAAGCTGTGCCAGTCACTATGACACAATTCACAGAGGAGGCCCAGTTACTGGGACATCCATCAGATGACAGTCACAGATGAAGGTCAGTCACTTGGGAACCAAACACAGTTGAGTTCCAATCACTGGGACAATATTATAGACGAGGGCCATTCACTGGAGCACCCATCAGAGAAGTCTACTCACTGGGGTACCCATCAGAGAGGAGAGTCAATCATTGGGTCAGCAATCACAGAGGACAGCCAGTCACTGAGGCACACACATCACAGATGAAGACAAGTCACTGAGTCCCTCATTTCAGTGGAGGACAAGTCATTGGGATGCAAATTATAAGTTTCTCAATTATTGGATCTCCAGTCACAGAAAAGGGACAATAACTGGGATAGCCATCACAGAAGATGCAAAATCAGTCTTGTACCCAGCACAGAAGATATTCAGACACTGGGGCACATTTCACCAAGGAAGGCCAGACACTGGGGCACACACCACACAGGAGGGCCAATCACTGGGAATCTTTTATAGAGACGTCCCAGTAACTGTGGCATCAATCAAAGATGACAGTCATTGGAGCAACCATTATGAAGGAAGCCAATTACTAGGACACCCATCATAGAAAAGGGCTTGTCACTGTGGTGCTCACCACATAGTACAATCATTGTGGAACCATTCACACAGCAGGTGCCCTCACTGGGGCTCCCATTATAGAGAAGACACAATCACTGTGACGTGCATTACAGAGGAGGACTATTCCCTGCGACACTGATCACCGGGGATGCCCAATCATTGTGGCACACATAATGGAGGAGGCCTAGCCACTTGGACGCCTATCATGAAGGTGGTACAGTCAATAGGGTACCCATAATGGAGGAGACTCTGTACGTGAAACTCCCATTACAGAGAAAAAGATAGTGGGGTCACCATTATGAATGAGCACCAACTACTGGTGCACCAATCACAAAGGAAAGCTAGACACTAAGACATCCATTAAGTATGATGGTCAGTCACTGGGGCACCAACCACAGAGTGGGGCCAAACACTAATAAACTTATCATACAGGAGAGTTAGTCCTTGGGACACCCATCACAGAGGTATGCCTCACTGTAGCTCATATTATAGAGAAAAGCTACTCACTGGGACACCCATCACAGAAATATTCTCACTGGTGCACCTTTCAGAGAACAGAGCCTGTCACTGAGACAACCAACATAGAGGAGAGCCAGTCACTAAAGCTCCCCTTACTCAGGAGGGCCTGTCACTGGGCACCCATTATAGAGAAGGCCCAGTCACTGGGGCATCTGTCATGGAGGAAAGTCAGTCACCCAGACACTCATGAGAAAACAGTCAGTAACTGGTGCACCCATCACAGAGGAGGACTAGTCACTTGAGAAACCATCACAGAGGGAGGATCATCATGGAGGGAGCTATAACAGAAGATACTGTTAACACCCATTAGAAGGATGGCCAATCACCGGTCCACTGATCACAGAGGAAGGCCAGTAACTGGGGAAGCTATTATGAAGTCCTGACAATCACTGGGACATCATCACAGAGGACAACCTGTAACTGTGACACCCATCACAGAGGAAATCTATCACTGGAACACCCATAACAGTGGAGGGCTAGTCACTGGGGCATGATTCACAGAGGAGGCCAGTCATTGGGCACCCATTACAGAAGACAACAGGTCTCTGGAGCACAGTTAAAGAGGAGAGCCAGTTACTGAAGCACAGATCACAGAGTAGGGCAAGTCAATGAGGCATTGAACACAAAGAGGAACATTCACTGATACACAACACAGAGGAGAACAAATCACGAGGGCCATAATCACGGAAGAAGATCAGTGACTGGGCATCCATCACAGAGGAGAGCCAGTCATTGTGGCATCCATCAAAGAGGAGGTCAGTAACTGAATGGGCAGAAACTGGGGCACCCATCACAGAGGAGGGCCAAACACTTGGACATCCATCACAGAGGATGGACAGTCACAGGGGGACCAATAAGAGAGGAGGATCATTCACTGAGGAACCCATCACAAAAGTGAACCAGTCATAGGTGTATCCTTCACACTGGCTACTCACTGAGACACCCACACAGGTGAGGGCTAGTCACTGTGGCATTTATAAGAAAGGAAGTTCCATTACTGGGTCATCAACTATAGAGGAGAGTCAGACACTGAGACAAACATCACTCAGGAGGGCCAGTCACTGACAGACATCACAAAGGAAGACTTGTCACTGTTGCAACCTTTATGGAGGAAGTTACTGGGACAACAATCACAGAAGACAATTCTCATTATGGCACCTAACATGGAAGAGGGCCAGTCACTGTGGCACATATTACCATGGAGACACAGTCACTGGGCACCCATTAAGAGGAGGGCCAGTGACTAAAGATCCTATCTCAGAGAAGTAATTTCACCTCACCAAACATCACAAAGGAAACACAATTACTGAGGTACCCATTCAGTCACTGAAGCACCAAACACAAAGAAGGATCATTTACTGGGGCACCCATGAGAAGGAAGGCTAAACACTTGGACAGTAATCATGAAGGAAGCCTAGTCACTGGAGCACCCATCACTAGAGCAGCGTGTCAGTCACTATGGCACACATCACAGACCAGACCAGTCACTTACCTACCCATTACTGATGAGGGCCAGTCAATATGTCACCGACTATAGAGAAGATCCAGTCACACAAGCACTAATCCCAGTGGAGAGCCAGTCAATGAGACAAAAAACACAGAGGAGGGTCAGTCACTGACACACCTATCAGAGAAAAGATCATCACAGAAGAGAGCCAGTTACTGAAGTACACATCTCAGAGAAGGTCCAGTCACTGAAGCAACCGTTGCAGAGGCAGGTCAGTCAGGAGACTCACCACACAGTGGAGGACTAGTAACTTGTGCACCCATTATAGAGGAGGTCCAGTAACTGGGGAATTGATCACAGAGGAGAAGCCATCACTGTGAAAATCATCACAAAGGAGAGACAGTCACTGTGGCACAAAACACAGAAGAGGGATCTTAACTGTGGCTCTCAATTTTGAGGAGCACAAGTCATTGGGGAGACTATCATTGCGGTAGAACCAGTTATAGAAGATGCCCAATCACTATGATTGCCTTCACAGAGGAGAACCAGTTACTATTCACACATTATGGAGGAGGCATAGAGAATTGGGCACCCACCACAGAGGAGAACTAGCCACTAGAACACCCATTTTGGAGTAGGCCTAGTTACTAGGACACTCATCATTGAAGAAGGCTAGTCAATGGGGCACCCAGGAACAAGGATGGTCAGTTATTGGGCACCGATCATGGAGGATGCCCTGTCACTGTGTCATCTAAAATGGGAAAGACTCGGTTTCTGAGAATCCCATCACTGAAGAGGGCTAATCACTGGGACACTCATAATATATAAAGACTAGTAACTGGGGTACATATCACAGAACAGCCACAGTCACAGAAGCATACATTACAGGGGAGTCCCAGTTATTGGGACACCCATCAAAAATGAGGGCCAGTCCCTAGGGCACCAATTATAAAAAAAGGCCAAGTAAGTGGTACACATATCACAGAGGAAACCTAGTCACTGTGCAATCATTGTGAAGGAATGCCAATCATTGAAGGTCCTGTCACTAGTGACTCATAATGAAGAGAGTCTTGTCACTTGAACACCAAATATGGAGGAAGTCCAGTAACTGGAACACATATAACACAGGAATACTATTCATTATGGCAGATAATTTGGAGGAGGGTCAGACATTGGGACATCAATGACACAGGAGGTCCAGTTAATGGAGCACCTATTATGGAGCAGGACCAATCAATGGGGCACCTCTCAAAGAGGAGGGTTAATCACTGGGGCATCCATTATGGAGTACCAGTCATGGGGATTTAATTAACCAAAGAGGAACAATGACTGTGAAACCAATAATAGAGGAGGGCTAGTCACTGAGGCACCTATTAAGTAGGAAAACAAGTCCAGGTGCAGTGATCACAGAGAAAAAACTAGTCCCTGGGGCACCAATAACAGAGGATGAGTAACTGGGAAATATGTCACAGAAAAGGTGTAGTCACTGGGCACCCATCACTGGAACAGCCATCACAGTTGAAGACCAGCCAGCTACTCACCCATAACTGAAGAAGCACAGTAACTGGAACACACATAACAAAAAATTGCTCATCACTGGGAAACCCATTAAGAATTAGACCAGGTACTGAGACACTCATTAGAGAGGAATGTTAGATTCACAGGAATTCATTATAGAGGTAGGACAGTCACTGGGGCATAAATAATCAAGGAAGCACAGTGACTGTGGAACCCATAATGGAGGAGGGCTTCTCACTGTGGAATCTATTTTGTAGAAAACTCAGTCCTGAGGTACCCATTACAGAGGAAATTTAGTCACCAGGCCACTGATCAGAGAGGAGAACTTGACACTGTGGCATTTTTAACAAAGGAGTGACAGTCACTATGACACACCTCACAGAAGAGCAGCCATTCATGAGGGTAACCCTCAGAGAGGATGGCTAGTCACTGATACACCCAACACAGAGAAGGGCTATTCACTGTGGCATCCATGAGAAAAGAGAGGAAGGTACTGGGGCACCCATCAGAGGGGAGTTGTAGTCACTGAGTGCCCATCATCAAGGGGGTCAATCACTGAGCACTGATCACAGAGAAGGGCCAGTCAAGGGGGAACCCATTGAAAAGGAGGGCCATGCCAGACTCAGTGGCTCAGCCTGTAATCCCGCGCCTTTAGGAGGCTGAGGTGAGTGGATTGCCTGAGCCCGCGGGTTTGAGACCCTCCTGGGCAGCAAGACATCATCTCTACAATAAATCAAAAAATCAGCTGGTCGTGGTAGCGCATGCATGTAATTCTGGCTACTTGGAAGGCTGAGGCGGAAGGATCACCAGAGCCCAGCAGGTCGAGGCTGCAGTGGCCGGGAGTGGCCACTGCACTCCAGTCTGGGCGACAGAGTGAGGCTCCAACTCAAAAAAAAAAAGAAAAGGAGGGCCAGTCACTGAGCCTCCCATTACAGAGGCAGACAAGTTACAGGGTCACCCTTCACAGTGCAGAGAAAACCACTGGTACACCCAATACAAAAGGACTAGTCACTGTGGCACATAACAGAGGAGGGCAAGTCCCTTGGGTACCCAAATGGAGGAGGGCCAGTCATTGAGGCAACCTTCACAAAGATGGGCTAGTCACTGGAGCAACCATTAAAATGGAGGGTCAATTACTGGGCCACCAATCACAGATGATAACCAGTCACTGGGTCACTCATAATGGAGGAGAGACAGTTACTAGATCATCCATTATGCAGAAGTTACAGTCACTGGGGCACAATCACAAAAAAGAGTCTGTCACTGTGCACTCATCACTGAGGAGGTCCAGTCACTGTGACCCTCATCACAGAGATAGATAGGCAAGTCACAAAAGCACCCCTCAAAGATGAGGGATAGTAGATACTAAACCCACATAGGGGAAAGTTTCAATGTTACAAAAAACCCTAAGTCGAGCCAGTCACTGAGTCACAATCACAGAGGAGTGCTAGTCCCTGGGATACCAATTATCGAAGTGACCCAGTTACTGATACACCCAACACAGAGGAGGGCAAACATTGGGACACTCATTATAGAGGAGACATAGTCATTTGGGTATCTATCACAGAAGAGATCCAGTCAAGTGGGACACCCATCAGAGAGAAGGCCAGTCACTGGAGCACCCATAAGAATGGAGGGCCAGACAATGGAGCACCCTTCAGAGAGGCCAGTAACTGGGATACATGTCACTGATGAGGGCCCAACACCGGGGCAATAATCAGAAATGAGGACTAGTCAACGAGGCACTTAACACAGAAGAGAGTCAGTCACTGAAATACCCACTAGAGAAAAGAACCAATCACTGGGGCATCCATTACAGAGGAGGGTCAGTCACTAAGGCATCCATCACAGAAGAGGAGGAATCACTGAGGAAACCATAACTAAGAAGAGCCTGTCACTAGGGCATCCCTCATTGAGAAGGGCTAATCACCAAGACACCCACACAAAAACGCTTGTCACTGTGATACCGATAACACATGAGCCCAATCACTGGAGAACCAATTACAGAAGAGGGACTGTAACTGGAAAACTCTCATAGAGGAAGAACAGTCTCTAGTCCCCCATTATTGAGAAAGATCAATCGCTGGGACACTCATCATAAAGGAGGGCTTGTCACTGAGCCACTGTTTATGGAGGAGGCCTAGTTACTGGGACCAAATCATAGAGGAGGGCTAGTCATTAGGACACCAATTATGGCGGAGGGACTCTCACCGTGGCACAAATAAAATAAGAAGCACAGACACAGTGGCACACATAAAGTTGAATGTTTAGTCACTGAAACACCCATTATGTAGGAGACCCAATCACAAAGGCAGCTATTACAGATGTACGCTAGTCACTGGGGTACAAATCACAGTGGCGGATAAGTGTCTGGGGCACCCATCACAGATAAGGTGTGATCACTGGACAACCATCACAGAGGAGTGTCAGTCACTGAGACAGTCACCATAGAAAAGAGACAGTCACCAGATTACCCATAATAGAAGAGGGCCAGACATTGTACATCCATCACAGAAGAGGGCCAGTCAGGAGGTCACCCCTCACAGAGAAAGATTATGCATTAATACACCCAACACAAAGAAGGGCTACTCACTGTAGCATTCATAACAGAAGATGGCAAGTTACTGGAGCACCCATAATAAAGGAGGGCCTGTCAGTAGAAACCACATTATGGAGAAGGCCCTGTCACTGGGGAGCCAATGACAAAGGAGGGCCTATAAATGGTGCATCAATCACAGAGGGCACTCAAATAAGAGGAGTGACAGTCACTGGAGCACCAATAATAGAGGGTCAAACACAGTGGTACTCATCACAGAGGCAGGGAATTCATAAAGGTACACATCACAAAGGAAGGCTAGTCACTGGTAGACCCAACACAGAGAAGGGCTAGTCACAGGGGTACCCATAACAGAGAATGAAAAACCACTGAAGCACCAGTATGAAGGAGGGTCAGATATTGGAGTGCCGGAGGCCAGCTCTGGGGGGTTCACGGGGACCTGAGAAGGAGGCGTGATGAGGCAAGGGAAGGAAGAGTCATGACCAGAGTTTCTTTTTAGGTACTCTGGCAATCAAACATACCAGGTTGCGTTTATTTATAGTAAATGATAAATTAATCATTTTTTTGTGGTTATACAATCACAAGATGATTTCATTATTATCACAAACACTGTATGTTCTCATGTCTTACAAGATTTATTATAAAGTTAATGATTAATACAACTTGCCCATAAACCCAAAACCAGTTTTTGTGGTTATCACTGCCACCACCTGCTGCATGGACTATTAACCTTATAAACTTAACATCCTATTTCATGAAAATATACAACTTTCTATAAGGAAAGTAAAAAGTAAAAAGGGACAATCAGCTATTAAAGCAATAACATGTGGATTCACACAAAACTTACCCTATCTATTCTAAATATTCCTAACTTATTTTTATAATTAAACAATAGCAAAAAATCATTATTACTAATTATATCAAACTTAACCAATTTTATCTAATCTCACAATCTTCTATTGTATAATAGCTACATTTAATTTTCTTATACCATTAGTTTACTTTGTAGCAGATTTTTATTTTCTATGCTTTTAGAATTAAACACCTTGGTGGGCTACTACATTTAATTCTTTTCCAGAGGGGCAGAGAGTTTCATTTAACATATCTGCCATCTACCCAAGCCCATCTAACCATGTCTTCATCATAAGCTCTGGTGTAAGGTAAAGGAGGATCTAACCACGATAAATCTTGCATGCTGCTTCTACCCCTAGGGGCCCGCCAAACTCTATTATTAATATTATATCCCATATGTTGTCCTACTCTAATAGAAGGTAAAGGCTTAAGAGCTTTATTTTGGGGGGTTCTAGTTTTATGACTAATAAGATGTTTAACTATACCTATGTTATCTGTAACAGTTTTTACCTCAGTTTCTGTTAATTCCTTATGCCACAACTGTAATAGAAAATCTCTAAGTGTTTCATTTGCCATACAGTTAAAGGTACATTTTGTTGCAGTGGATGTTACAATAATTGATTCTATTGACAGTTGGGTCATTATGACCTCTCCTATTCTTGATTTCCTGAGGTGTAGCCGATGTTGAAACATTGACCGCTTTATTACTGGCATTGTAGACACTGTACCCTCCAATTCTGGTTACATTATGCTTTTCCGAGAGAGATTGAAACGTATTATTCCTGTAAGGCAGGAGTATAACAATATAATGGGAATAACCAGGCGACCATGAGTCACAGGGCAGCCATGCAGAACTTCCTCAAGACTTTCCGTGGGGCCTTGCCATGCACACGGATCCCCTCTGGGGCTTTGCCTTCCAGGGGTGGGTGTCTTCATTCAGTTCCCATGTTGAGCCCCAGATTTTCATGGCTTCTGCCATTGGAGCAACCTTCACAAAGGAAGGCTAGTTAATGGAACAACCATTATGGTGGAGGGACAGTTACTAGGGCATAGATCACGGAGGACAATTCAATGAGAATCCATATGGAAGAGAGTCAGTCACTGGTGCAACTAATACAGAGAAGAACATGTCACTGGGATAGCCATCACAGAACAGGGTCATTCACTGTGACAACCATTATGGAGGAGGCCCAGTAACTGGGGCAACTATCCCAAAGGAGAACGAGTCACTGGGATTTCAATCACAGAGACGGTCACTGGCTAACCCATCACAAAGGAAGGCTATTTACCAGGGCATTATTTTAGTATAGGGGTTAGTAACATGGGCACATATCACAGAGGATGGTCAGTCACACAGTCACCTATCACAGAGGAAAGTCAGTCACTGAGGTACCCAACACAGAGAAAGCCTAGTCACTGAGGTCTTTAGAAGGAGGACCAATCACAGGGTCACTGATCATAAAGAAAGGCCAGTCACTGGGTCACCCATCACAGAGGAGGTCCAGTCACAGAGGCATCCATCATAGAGATTGTCTAGTCAATGGGGAACTAATTGTAAAGGAATATAGTCACAGGAAACCTATCATAGTGGGTGACTAATCTCTGGGACACTCATTCAAAAGGAGACCAGTCTCTGGGGTTTCCCTTTATGTATGAGGACCAGCCAGATGAGCACCGATTACAGAGAAGAGTCAGTCACTGAGGCACTAATCGCAGAGTAGGGTCAGTCAATGAGGCACCTAACACGGGAGGGACGGAGTCATGGAGGCAGATTCACAGAGGAGGGTCAGTCATTGGGACAGTCATCACAAATAGGGTCAGTCACTGGGGTACTCATCACACAGAAGGGCCAGTCATTCATCACCCAACACACAGGAGGAGCAGTCACTGGAGCATCCACAATAGAGGAGGGCAAGTCACCTATTAAAGAGGTGGGAATGTCACTGGGGCAGCCCTTACAGAAGAAGGCTACTCACAGGGGCACCTGTTATAGAGAAGGACCGTCACTGGGCCATCTATCACAGTGGAGAGCCAATCACTATGGCACCCATCATAGAGAGATGCCAGTTAATGGGTCAGCCATTATAGAGGAGGCATACATTTTAGAGGAAGAGCAATGACTGAGGCACAAATTATGAAATAGGCCAAGTCAATGGAGCACCTATTATGGAGGAAGTCTAATCACTGGCACCCTTCAAAAAGGAGGACCAGTGACTGGGTCACCCATTATCGAGGAGTCCTGGAGACTGGAGCACCCATCACAGTGGAGAGAAAGCCACTGGGGCACCAATAACAGTAGAGGGCCTGTCACTGTGGCACCCATCAATGAGATCAATCACAATCACATGAGGTTCAGTCAATAATACTCTGCTCACAGATGAGGACCAATCAATGGGGCACCGAAGTCAGAGGATAGCCAGTTACTGATGCACACATCACAAAAGAGTGTCAGTCACTTGGAAATGTATCACAGAAGAAGGCCAACATCTGGGACAACAATCACAGTGGAGGTCAAGTCAGTGGGTACACATCACAAAGGAGAAGGAGTCACTGTGGCACTCATAGGAGGGCCATTCACTGTGGCACCCCTCACAGAGGTGGGCCTGTCAAAGGGGCAACTCTAACAGAGGAGTATTAGTCACTGAGACACTCACACAAAGGGGGGTGTCACTGTGGCAATTATTACAGAGGAGGGCCAATCACAATGTCACCAACTATGAACATGTGCCAGTCACTGGCACACCCATTACAGAGGAAGTTCAGTCACTGGTGCACCCATCACTGAGGAAGACCAATTACTGGGAAACCCATCACAAAAGCAGTCCAGTCAATGGGGTACCCATCACAGAGGAGGAACAATCACTGGGGCACTCATAACAGAGAAGGGCCAGCCACAGTAGCACCCCTCACAAAGGTGGGCCTGAGACACTTACACAAAAGGCTTGTCATCTGGCACCTATACCAGTCAATGGGACATCAATCACAAAGGAGGTTCAGTTACTGGGGCACCCACCACATATGAAGGACAGTCACTGTGTCCCCAAACACAGAGAAGGCTGTTACACTGCTGTACATATTGTGGAGGAGAAGCAGTACCTGGGACTCCCAACACAAAGGAGAGCCAGTCACAGATGCACTCATTATGGAGGAGGTCCAAAGGGGAACCAGTCTCTGGGGTACCCATTAGGTCAGCTCAGTCACTGGGACTCTGATCACAGAGGAGGCCCAGTAACTGGGGCAGACATCACAGAGGAGGCAAAGCCAGTGTGTTATCCATTACACACTAGGGCTAGTCACTGGGAAACTGACTACAGAGGAGGCACAGTGACTTATGCATCTTTCAAAGGGATGGGTCAGTCACTGAAACATGTATCACAGAAAAGGGTCAGGCACTGGGTCGTCCATTAGAAACAGGCTCAATCCTGGGGCACTCATCATATTGAAGAGCTAATCACTGAGACACCCAACACAGAGTAGGACTAGTAACTGAGGCACCCATCCCAGAAGAGGACTAGGCACTGGGACACCCAATTGAAGGGGTGTCAATCACTGGGACACCAGTCACAGAAAGGGCCAATCAGTGAGGAACCCATCAGGGGTGGGCTAGTCACTAAGACATTCATCACACAGAAATTCCAATCACTTGGGCACCTAAACAGAAGTTGGGTCATCACTGAGGCATCCATCACAGAAGAGGAACCATCTCTGGGACACCCATCTTCAAGGAGGACTAGACACTGAAACTCCCATCACAGAGGAGATCCAGTAAAGATGGTACCCATTATGAGGAAGGTTAACCTCTATGGCAACCATCACTGCAAATTGCCAGTTACTGGTGCACCTATCATAGAGGAAAGCAAGTCACTGGGCCACCCATTTTGGAGGAGGGATAGCCACTGGGACAGGAATCACAGATATAGACTAGTCCCGGGGACACCCATTATGGAGGAGGCCCAGTCACTGGGACTCCTTTTGCAGAGGAGAGTCAGTAACTGGGGCTCTCTTTATGATGAAAGGTCAGCAACTGAGACAATAATCACAGAAGAAGGCTAATTACTGGGGCACCCATAACAGAAAGGAGTCAGTCACTGGGAACACATCACAGGATGGACAACCACAGGAAACCCTATCAGAGAGGAGGCCAATCACTGGGTGTCCTTCAGAGGAGATGGCCAGTCACTGGGCAACTGTCACAGAAGAGGATCGATAACTGGAACACACTTCACAGAGGAGTGACAGTCCCTTGTGCACCCATAACTGAGGGACCAACGACTAGGTTAATCATCACAGAGGTTGGCAAGTCTTGGGGGAATCCCCTCAAATAGGAGGGGGACATCCACACTGGGACACCCACACTGAGTAAAGGTACTCACTGTGGCACTGATAACATAGGAGGCCTAGTTAATGGTAAATCCTTTATGGACGAGGGCCAGTCACTGGGACCACCACTACAGAGGAGAGCCAGTTACTGGGGTATCCATCACACAGGATGGCCAGTCACTAGGGCAAACATAACAGTGGAATGTCAGTCACTTGGGCGCCCATTACATAGAGGACCAGTCACTGTGGCACCATCCCAAAGGAGGGTCAGTCACAAAGTCATGCATCACAGAGGTGGTCTAGTCACTGGGATGCTCATCACAGAGTAGGGCTGGTCACTGGGTCCCCCATCATATTTGAAGGTTAGTCAAGGGGCATAAATCACACAAATGGCCTAATCACTGGGTCACACGTTGTGGATGAGGCCCAATAACTCAGATACCCCTCATGCTGATCACCAGTATATGGTGCCTCAATTATGCAGGAGGCCCAGTAATTGGGACACCCATACCAGATGAGGGTTAGAAACAGAGGCAACCAGTTTAATGAGTGCAAGTCACTGAGACACCAATCATAAAGGAGGGCTAATCACTAGGGCAACCATTTTGGATGAGCGCCAGATAGTAAGGCACCAATCACAGAGCAGTTTCAGTCATGGGGGCACACTTTATGGAGGAATGTCATTCACTGCAGCACCCATCACAGAGAAGTACCATTCTTTGGGCTATGCACTGGGCCACAAGTCACAGAAGATTTCTCACTGTTGCATAATCACAGAAGAGCCAGTCACTGAAACACACATCACAGATGAGGACCTGTCCCTGAGGCACCCATCAAAGAAATGGGCCAGTCACAGTGGCACCTGTTAGGAGGGCTCAATAACTGGGACTCCAATCACAGAGAGTGAACAGCAACTGGAAATTCAGTGTGATACCAATCATGGAGAAGAGCTAGTCACTAGGGCACTACTCACAATGGAGGCAAGTCACTGAGTCACCAATTACAGAGGTGGGGCAGTCATTGAGGCACCAATTAGAGTGGAGGGACAATCATAGGAGCATCCATTAGCAGGAGGCCCAGTCACTTGGACACCCATCACAGAGGAGAGTCAGCCATCACAGAGAAGGACTAGTGAATAAGGTACCCATCCCAGAGGAAGTGAAGACATTGGAAAACATGTTTGAAGGAGGTTCAATAACTGTGGCACTGATCACAGAGGAGGACAAGTCACTAGGACACCCAACACAGATGAGGCCCAGTACCTGGGCTACCCATCAAAGAGGAAGGCTAGACACTGAAGCACCCCACACGAGGAAGGCATATAACTGGGGAATCCATTAAGAGGGAAGGCCAATCACTGGGGCACCCACCACAAAGAAAGGCCAGTTACTAAAAAACCATCATAGAGGAGAGCCAGTCACTCTGTCACCTATTTGTAGGAGGGCCAGTCACTGGGACACCCATCACAAAGTTCTGCTAGTCACTGGGGCACCCATTATTGAGGAGGTCCAGTCACTGATAATCCCATCACAGAGGAGGGTTAGTCTCAGTGAACCAATTATGGAGGACTAGTTACTGAGACAACCATCACAGAGGAGTGACTATCACTAGGGCACATACTTTAGAGGATGGCCAGTCACTGGGACACCAAACTCAGAAGAAGGCTGCTCTCTGGGACACCCATCAGAGAGAGGAGCCAGTCACTGGGACAACCATCACACAAGAAAGCCAGTCACAGGGCACCCTTCGCATAGAAATGGTGGTTACTGGGGCATAACCTCGCAAAGGAGAGCAAGTCAATGAATTGCATATCACACTTGAGGGCAGTCAATGAATTGCCCATCACAAAAGAGAGTCAGTCCCTGGGATACCCTATAAAAGGGACTCAGTCAATGAGGAACAGATCACTGATGATTGCCAGAAACTGTGGCAAACATAACAGAAGAGGTAAAATCAGTGTGGTACTCATCACAGAGAAGAATTAGTTATTGGGGCATTTTACAAAGAGGAGGGTCAGTCTCTATGTGGGGCATCCAAATAGACAAGACCCAGTAACTGGGGCACCTATCACTGAGGACCACCAATCATTTGGGCACCCATCCCAGGTGATGGTTAGTCACTGGAGCACTCAATTTGGAGGACTGCCATTTGTTGTGACAATGATTACAGTGGACTCCATCAATGGAGCACCTATTATGGAGGAGGACCATTCACTGGGACACACATCACAGAGGAGGATGAGTCACTGCAGCACCCACTGTGGAGGAGGGTCATACACTGGGATAATAATCACAGAGTAGTCCCAGTCAATGGAGCACCTAGAATGAAGGAGGCTCACCACTGGGATTCTCATCACAGAGGGGGAGCTAATCACTGTGGCACCCATCACACAGGATGATCTGTCAATGGGGCATCAATCGCAGAAAGGCACAGTCACTGGGGCACCTATAATGGAGGAAGCACAGTCACCATGACACCCATCAAGGTGGAAGTATAATTGCTGGGTCACCCATTATATATCAAGACAGTCACTGGGTCACCAATCACAGAAGAGAGCTAGTTACTAGGACACATGATGGATAAGGCTCAGTCACTGGGACACCCAACACAAATAAAGGTCAGTCACTGAGGTACCTCTTATGGAGGAGGCCCAGTAAATTGGACTCCTTCACAGATGAGGGCTAGCCACTGGGCAACAAACACAGAGGAGACAAATTTCCTGGGGCACCCATACTGGAGAAGGGTAGTCAATAGATAAAAAAATACGGAAGCGGTCTAGTCACCAGGGCACATATCACAGAGGAGGGCCAGTCACTGTGGCATCCATCACAGAGAAAGGCAGGTCATTGCTGTCCCCATTTTGGGGAAGGTGTAGACACTCATCTCCAAACACTGAGGTGGGCCAGTCACTCAGGTGCCAATTTTGGAGAATGGCTAATCACTGAAGCACGTATCACAGAGGTGGACAAGCCACTGGGGTTCCCATTTCAGAGAAGTGCCAGACACAGACACTCAACTTCTAATGCTGAGCTGAGCCAATCGATAGGGCACCAATTTTGGAGTAGAGCACTTGGGGCCAATCACTGGGCACACAGAAGTAACAGTCACAACAGCAGCCATCACAAAACAGCCACTGTGGTGCCCACTAGAAAGGAGGGCCTATTTCTATTGCATAAGAGAGGAGGGCTAGTCACTGGGAATCACACCTCAGAAGATTACTTGTCACTGTTATACCCATAATAAAAAATGGCCAGTAACTGGGACACCCATTAAAAGAATGGCCAGTCACTGTGGCACCCATCACACAGGTCAAGTCTTGTGGATTCTCATCACAAAGTAGTCACTGGAGCAACTATTATTGAGGTGGTCCAGTAAGTGGGGCATCTATCACAATGGAGCTAGTCACTGGACAACCATTGTCTATGAGTAACAGTTACTGATGGCACAGAACACAGAGGAGGATCAGTAATGGAGAGACCCAAAATAGAAGAGGGCCAATCATAAGGGCAACTAGCCACTATGGCAACCATCACAGAGGAGGATCAGCCACTAGGGCACCCAACACAGAGGAGTCACAGTCACTGGGGAACCCATCAGTGGAACCCAGTCACTAGGACAGCCATCATAGAAGAGGGCCTGTCATTGAGGTAAACATCTCAGAGAAAGGTTGGTCACTGGGCACATAACACAGAGGAGTGGCATTCACTGAACCACTCTTAATAGAGGAGGCCCAGTTACAGAGGAATCCATCACAGTGAAGGGCTTTTCACTTCGGCACTTTATAGAGGAAGCTCAGTAACTGGAACATTTCTAAAAGTGGAGAATCAGTCACCCATCAAAAAGGAGAGAGAGTCAATTGTGCACAAATCACAGAAGAAAACCATTCACTGTGGCACTAAGTTTGAAGGAGGACTGATCACAGGCTTGCCAATAACAAAGGAGGTCCAGTCAATGGGGAAATAATTATAGAGGAGACCCAATCACTGGACAGCCAGTCCCTGGATTACCCATTATGGAGGAGATCCTGAAACTGTGGCATGCACCACAAAGGAAAACTAGTCAAGGGGCGCTCATTTTGGAGCAGTCACCCATTATGGAGGAGGTCCTGAAACTGTGGCATGAACCACTAAGGAAAACTAGTCAAGGGGCACCCATTTTGGAGCAGGCCCAAATAGTAGGACACCCATCACTGAAGAGGGCTAGTTTTAGGGGGACTCAACAAAGAGGATTGCCAGTCACCAATCGCAGAGGCAGTCACTGGAGCATCAGTAATAGAGGAGGACCCATCACTGAGCACCCATCACAGAGGTGGGATAGTCATGAGGGTACACCTCAGAAAGGAGGGTTAGTCACTGGTACACCTGGCACAGAGAAGGGCTAGTCACTGTGGCACCCAAAACAGAGGAGAGCAAGTCATTGAGGGACCAATATGAAAGAGGGTCATACATTGGAACAACTTTTATAAAGAAAGACTTGTCACTGAGTCAAAGTTTATGGTGGAGGGCCAGTCACTGACTTATGAAGCGCAGAGGAGACCACATCACTGGGAACCCATAACTGAGGAGGGCTTAATTATGGGTTCACTGGTTCATCCAGTACAGAGGAGGAGCAGTCACTAGGACACCCATCACAGAAGAGGATCACTCACTGGGGCACCCATATTGAATGAGACTCAGTCACTGGGGCAACTGACACAAGGGAGAGTCAATCACTGGGATACACATCACAGAGGAGACCTAGTCACTAGGCCATCCATCACAGAGGAGTGTTAGTCACTAGGGTATTCATTATGGATAGAGGTAAATCACCTGGGCACACATCAGAGAGCACAGAGGACCCTCAGTCACTAAGTCACTTATTACAGACGTGTTCCAGTCACTAAGACACACAACATAGATGAGGCCAAATCACTGGAGAACCAATTAGAAAGAGGGCCAGTCACAGAAACACTCATCATAGTGCAGGCCCAGTCACTGAGGCACACACCATAGAGAAGATTTAGTCATGGGGTACTGATCACAGAGAAAGCCTAGTAATGGGATAACCCATAAGAGTGAGTAGCCAGTCTCTTGAGCACCTCTCCAGGTGAGACCAGTCATGGGGTTGCCCTTCACAGATGAGGGCCAGTCACTTTGGCACTGATTGCAGAGAAAAGCCTGCCCATCACTGAGGCACCAATCACAGAGGTGGGCCAGTCAATGGGCACCCAACACATAGAAGGAGCTGTAACTGGCACAATCCTAGGAGTGGTTGGCCAAGCACTATCACAGTGGTTGGCCAAGCACCTATCACAGAGGTGGGCAAGTCATGGCACAACCGTCACTGTGCAGGGATATCCACTGGGACACCCATTATAGAAGAGGTCTGATCATTGGGGCATCTATCACAGTGGTGAGCCAGTCACTTAACATCCAGTACAGTGAAGAACAATCACTGGGACACCCATAACAGTGGCAGGGCAATCATGGGGGCACCACTTGCAAAGAAGGGCTAGAAATGAGGCACCCATTCTGAACAAGGCTCAGTAACCTGGACACACATTATAGATGAGGGCTACTCACAAGTGCATCTTTCACTGAGGAGGACCAGTCACTGGGACACCCAACATAAATAAGGGCTGTTCATTGTACCATTAAGGAAGAGGGGCAATTACTAGGACAAACATATCAGAGGAGTAATAGTAACAAAGGTGCCCATTATGGAGGAGGACTAGTCACTGGGGCACAAATCACTGAAGAGGAAAAATCACCAGGATATTTATAATGGAGGATGGCTTGTCACCAAGGTACACATTTTTTAGGAGACCCAATCACTGGGGCAGAAATCACAGAGTAAAGCCAGTCATTGTGGCACCAATCACAGAGAAGCATCTGTCAGTGGGACATTTTTTACAGCAGAGTATCAGTCACTGGGGCATACATTGCAGAGTCACTGTGCAATTCATCAGAGAAAAGGGGAATTCATTGGGTGGGCCTGTCATGGATACACTCCTCACAGAGTAGTGTTAGTCACTGGTACATCCTAACCAGAGAAAAATTTGTCTATGGTACTCAAAACAGAGAAAAACCAGTCACTGAGGCACCCATTATGTTGGAGTATCAATCATTGGAACAACCTGCACAGAAAATGTCTAATTACTGGTGGGGGGCCAGTCACATTGGCACCAAACACAGAGGAAGTCTAGTCACTCATGCAGCCATAATGAAGGAGGGCCAGCCACTTAGGCATTCATTATAGAAGAGGCCCTGTCAGTGGAGCATCAATTTCAAAAGACAGCCTGTGACTAGTGCACCTATAAACAGAGGAGGAACAGTCATTGTGTCACCTATTATAGAAGATGGCCATCTGGGGCACACATTATGGAGGAAGCCCAGTTATCAGGGAAACTATTACAGACGGTAGCCAGTCACTGTGACACACATAACAGAGGCGAACCAGTCACAGCACAGAGCAGGGCTAGTAACTAGGAAATCCATTATGAATGAGAGATAGTCACTGGGACACCAAATACAGAGGAAGCACAGTCACTGTGGCACCTATCATAGGGGAGGGCCAGTCACAGAAACACCCATCACAGCGGACAGTCAGTCACTGTGACACGCATTAGAAGGAGGCCTCATCACTGGGGGACCCATGACAGAGGAGGACTAATCACATTGGCACTCAAAATTAGTAGACTCAGTCACTGAGGCATCCATCACAGAGGAGAGACAGTCACTGAAGTAATGATCACACAGAAGGGCCAGTCAATAAGGCACCAATAGAGAGGAAGGACAGTCACTGGGACACCTATCACAGAGGTGGGCCAGTCATAAAGACATGCATCACAGAGGAGGGCTAATAACTGGGAGATCCATCACAGAAGTGGGTTTGTCATTGTGGAACTCATCACAGAGTAGGACCAATCAGAGGAGCACTAATCATGAAGTGTTAGTCACTGGGACTCCCATTACAGAAGAGGGTCAGTCACTGGGCACTGATTACACAGGAGGGCCAATCACATTGTAACCTATCACAAAGGAGGACATGTCACTGGAACACCTATTATTTAGGTGGTCTTTACCTGGACACCCATCACAGAGGAGGGCTAGTCCCTTGGGCAAGCATTTCAAAGGAGCACAAGTCACTGGGGGCATCAATCACAGAGGAGGCCCAGCCACTAAGGAAGATACCAGCACTGGGGAACCAATTATGGAAGAGGTCCAATCACTTGTGTAACAATCACAAAGGCTAGCTAATCACTGGAACATACATCACAGTGGAGAAACAGTCACTGGACCACAGAGATTTGCTAGCCACTGGGGCACCAATATAGAGGAAGCCTAGTTACTGGAACACCCACTGGTCACTAGTACACCAAAAGAGTGAAGAATCAATTAGTGAAGCACCTATTAAGACGGAGAGTCAGTTACTGGGACACTCAAACATAGGAGGGTGAGTCACTAGGGCACCTACTATGGAGGAGAGTCAGTCCCTGTGGTACCAATCACCAAGAAGGTCCAGTCATTGGGACACCCATAATGGAGGAGGGATAACCACTGGGTGACTCATTATGTAGGAGACCAGCCAACAAAGAAAAGGGTTAGTCACTAGGGCACCCATTACTGAGCATGGTCAGTGATTGGGCACACACCACAGAAGAGGATGAATCACTGTGGCACCCCTCTTGGAGGAAGGTCAGTCACAGGGAAACCAATCACAGTGGTAGGCTAGTCATTGACAGACCAATTATTGAGGAAGATATGTCACTAGAACTCCCACTGCAGAGGAGGGTCATTCTCTGTGGCGTCTATTATTGATGAAGGCCCATCATGGAAGGCTAGACATTGGGGAACACATCATCATAGAAGAGAGCCAATCACTGGGACACCCATCACAGAAGAAAGTCAGTTACTGGATAATTCATCACAGAGGGGAGCAGTTCACTGAGACATCCATAACAATGTAGAATCAGTCACTTGGGCACCCATCACAGAGGATTACTTTCCCTGGTGTACCCATTACAGATGAGGACCAGTCACTGCAGCACTGATTATAGAGGAGAACAAGTCACTGGTCCAAGATCTCAGAGGAAATCCAGATACTGAAACACCCATCACAGAGCCAGTTACTGAGGAATCCTTCACAGAGGTGGGTCAATAAATGGGACAACTATAAAAGAAGAGGGTCAGTCACTGGGAACCAATCACAGAGAAGAGCCAGGTACAGATGCACTCATCACAGAGGAGGTGCTGTCTTGGGACAAATTTTGGAGGAGGATCATTCACTGGGACAAACATGACAGATGAGGGACAGTCACTGTGGTGTCCATCATACAGAAGGACCATTCACTAATTCATTTATCACAGATTAGCAGTAACTGGGGCACCCATTACTAAGCAGGGCCAGTCAATGACACCCATCGCAAAGGAAGGCCAATCACAAAGGCACACATCACAGACGAATGCTAGTCACTGAAACAGATGAAGGTTAGTCACTAGGGAATCAATCATGTAGGAGGAAAGTCACTGGGGAACCTTTCACAGAGGAGTTTTTGTCTCTGTGGCACTTATCACAAAAGAGGGTCAGTCACTGGGTCATCAATCATAGAGGGAGGTCAATCACTGGAGCACCTATCACAAAGTAGGCTCACTCACTGAATCACCCATCACTGAGGAGGGTCTGTCACTGAGACTACCATCACAAAAAGGACCAGTTCCCTCAGTACCCATAAAAGAAGAGGACCAGTCACTAGGTCACTCATCAGAAAGAAGGGGCTGTCATTGGGGCAGCCATAACATAAGAGGATAGTCGCTGTTACATGTCTCACAGAGTCTGGGCAGTAATAGGGGCACAGCCCACAGACAAGAATTAGTCACTGATACACCCATCATAGAGGAGGGGTAGTCATTTTGGCATCCATATGAAAGCAGGGCCTGTCACTGGGCACCCATTATGCAGGAGAGTCAATCACTGGGAACACAGAGAACACCAAACATAGAGAAAGGCAAGATATTGTGGAACCCATAACAAAGGAGAGCCAGGCACTTGCTGGTGGAAGGACATTACGGTGGAAGGACAGTCAGTGGAGTACCAATCACAGAGGAGATTCAGTCACTAGGACACCCACCATAGTGGAGAGCCAGTTTCTGTGAAGCCATCATGTAGGAGACCAGTCACTGCAGTATCCATCATAGATGAGGCCCCATTGATGGGTCATCAATAAAAAAGGTGAGCCCCACATTGGAGCACTGATCATTGAGGAGGACCAATCAATGAGGTTCCAAACAGAGAGGAGGGGCAATCTCTGAAGCCACCACAAAAGAGAAAGTTCAGTCACTGGGACAACCATCACAGAGGAGGAGCAGTCACTGGGTCACCCATAACAGAGGATGGCCAGTCACATGGACATGCATACCAGGGAAAACCAGTTAATGGGGTACCCACTACAGATGAAGGCAAGTCACTGGGGCACCAATCACAGAGAATGATTAGTCAATGAGGCACCAAACACAGAGGAGAGACAGTTACTGAGGCACCCCTGACAGAGGAGAGGTAGTCACTAGGGACCTGGTCACAGAAAAGGATTAGTAACTACAGCACCCATCAGAGAGGAGAATTAGTTACTGAGACATATTTCAGAGGAGGGCACCAATCACAGAAGAGGCCCAATCACAGTGACAGACATCACAGAACGGGACTGATCACTAGGGTACCAATAACAGAGGAGAGCTAATAACTGGAGCATCCATCACAGAGGAGAGGTGGTCATTGGAGAAACCATAATAGAGAATGGCCAGTCCATTACAAAGGAAGGTCAGACACTAGGTCACCCATCATGGGGAAGGCACAGTAAGTGTGACTCAACAAAAGAGAAGGGCTAGTCACTGGGGAATCCATTATGATAGAGGACCAATCACTGTGGCACCAATTACAGAGGAGACCCAGGAACTGAAGCACCCATAATGGAGAAGGACCAATAAATGGAGCACTCATCACAGAAGAGGGAAAGTAACAAGGGCACAAATTAAGAGGGTCTCAGTCCCTGGGACCTTATTACATAGAAGGGCAATAACTTGTGCACCCATCACGGAGGAGGAAAAATCAGTGTGGTACACATCAGAAATGAGAATCAGTCACTGGGGCATTTTTCACAGAGGAGGACATTTGTCTCCCATTATAGAAGAGACCCAGAAGCTGTGGCACTCATCAGAGAGGAGAGTTGGTCCCTGGATCACCCATTTTGAAGGATGTCCAGTTATCAGAACACTCAATCTAGAAGAGAACTAGTCACTGGGGCACCCATTATTGAGGAGGCAGTGTCACTGTGATACCCATAACAGGGAAGAACCAGTTGCTGGGGCTTCCATCACATTTGAAGGCAAGTCACTGGGGCCCCAATCACATGGGAGGCCAAGTCACTGAGGTACACATTATGTTGAAGGACCAGTCACTAGGACACCCTTCACAAAAGATGGCCTGCAATTCAGACACCCATTCAGAGGCTCAGTAAGTGGGACACCCATCACAGAGGAGAATTAGTCACTGGGGCAACCATTATAAAGGAGGGTCAGTCATGGGCATTAATCACAGAAAAAGCACAGTCACTGGGGCACCTATATGGTGAAGGCCTAGTCACTTGGGCACTTATCACAAAGAAATGCCATTCACAGGGGCACCCATCACAGCACAAGATGATTCACTGAGGCACACATTTTAGAGTAGTTCCAGTCACTGTTCATTCATCACATAGGTGAGCTAGTCAGTGGTTCATCAATTATGGAGGAGGTCTAGTCACTGTAACAACCATTACAGATGAGGACCAGTGATTATGGCAGCCAACACAGAACGGGTTCAGTCACTGTGACACCATCATAAAAAGGTCCAGACAGAAAGACAACCTTCACAGAGGAGGAGTAGTCACTGGCCAACAATCAGGTAGAAAAATCAGTCACTGGTATACCCACTGCAGAGGCAATGCAGTCATTGGTGCACCCTTTAAACAGGAGGGCCAGTCATAGGAACATCCATCACAAAGTAGGGTTAGTCACTGGATCACCTATTATTGAGGAGGCCCAGTAAGTGGTAAACATATCACAGAAGGCAGCTCGCTGGGACACCCATCAGAGAGGAGAGCCAGTCACTGGGACAACCATCAGAGAGGAGAGCTGTCATTGGATCCCCCATCAGAAAGGAGAGCCATTCACTGAGTCACACATCACAGAAGAAGACCACTCACTGGAGAACCCATTAAGAGGGATTCAGTCAAGCCATCACAGAGGAGGGAAAATTCGTGCAGTACTCATCAAAGGATTAGCCAATGGGGCATTTTATACAAAGGAGGGCCAGACACTGGGCCACCCATTATGGAGGAGGCTCAGGCATTAGGACATCAATCACAGAAGCAAGTCTGTCACAAGTACACCTAGCACAGAAAAGAACTGTGGAACTCATACAAAGGAAGGTTAGTCACTGGGGTGTAAATCTAGGCCCAGTTACTGTAATGTTCATCACTGTAGAGGGCTGGTCACTGGTGTATACTACTTGGAGAATGGCCAGTACTGGGTCACCAAGCACACAGGTGACCCTGTCAATGGAGCACCTATTATGGAGCTGGCCCATTTACTATGATACCCATCCTGGAGGAGGGCCACTCACTGTGACACACCCATAACAGAGGAGGTGTAATCACTGGGCACCTAATAAATAGGAGGGCCAGTCTCTGAGACAGCCATCACAGAAGAGGGTCAGTTACTGGAGCACCCATCACAGTGGAGGACCAGTCACTTGGGCACCCATTACAAAGGAAGAGAAGTAACTAGGGTACCCGTAACAAAAGAGAATTGGTCTCAGTGTTACCCATCACAGACATGGGCCAGTAATGAATGCACTCCTCACAGAAGGGAGCTTGTCACTGGTACATCCAGATAAGGGCAATTCACTGCGGCATGCAGAAAAGAGGAAAACCTGTCACCGGGGCAACTTCATGGAGGAGGGCTATTGAATGGCAAATTCATTATGTAGCTGGCCAACCCTTTCATTGTCTGGGAGAATGTTGGGTTCTGCATCTGTAGGTGGTCTGTGGTGATCCTGTTTAGGGTCTTGTTCAGCACCACCCCACAATCTGTATTCGTAGTCACTGTGTTCAGAACGAGGATTGAGTTGTAGAGCTAGGCCACCATGTAATTCATTTCCTCCTGGTAGGGAAACACTCAATCTATCTGCACCGGCTTCTTGGGGGTACCTGTTGTTCATTTCCTTCAGGAGGAAGAAGACCAGGAAAGAACTTGTACCCCCAGTGATAGAGTGACACTGCACGAGGTCCCCTAGTTTGTCGCTTCCATCTGCTGCTTTATGGTGTCAAAGATGTTTCATGACTTTTCTCTCCATGGAAGAATCCACTGACCCAATTGTTGCAACTGCCTCCTTCCTGCTCCAACAGGTAGAGGTTCTCTGGGTTGTAGATCTTAGCATAGTGGAAGTAGATGATGGAGTTGATCATCCAGGACTCAAAGTTCATCAGTACCATCTGGGAAATGTAATGCTCATCATGGCAGAAAAGATGTCCTTGTGGTCAGTGTTCTCAGTGGTGAACCGTCTCTTCACAGTTACCTCGGGGCTGATGCCGTGCTCTGCACACATTGCCAATCTCATTGCCATGTTTACAAGGTCATGATCTCCTGGGGCATCACCATTCTGATGTTGGTGCACCAGTCCCAGCTAGATGATAATGAAAGTACTTCACTCTGGGTGCATTTTTGGATGGAGTATATCTGACAGTATTGCACATTGTAGGAAATGTGTCTCTAACTTGGGGCATGTTTTGTGTTTAAGGGCTTTACATTTTTATGTGTATTTTCCAACTAGAGTGTATGTTGAATGAGATGTGACCCTTACTGCTGCACACTGAATGAGACCATTTCATACCAGATGCATTTTTAGATGAACTGTGTTTATCATTCTTGCATGTAGTATAAACTTTGTCTCCACCTTAAAATAAGATGTGTGAAATGTGTGTTTAACCGTGTTACATTGTATGAGGGTTATTTTGTAAGTGAGTGCATACTGCTTGAAATGAGTCTTTCGTTGGTGCACAGTGAATGATACTATTTCATACTGAGTACATTTTTGGCTGAGCTGTGTCTGGCATTGTTTCCCTATATATGAAATGTGTCTCTAATTGGGACATGTTGTGAGACTTGTGTGTTTCACTGATTTACATTGTTTGCAGGTGTTCTCTCAACTGGTTACATGGTATTTGAGATGGTTCTTTCATGATTACCCATTGGTTCAGTTAATACTAGGTGAATTTTTGGATGAGATATGTCCCTCACAGTTGCAGGATGTATGAAATTTTTCTGTAATCAAAGACATGGTGTGTAAAATATGTGTTTCACTGTTTTACTTTTTATGTGAGTGTTTTTGCAACTGGAATCATGCTGAATAAGCTTTGTCCCTCAATGTTGCACTATGAAAAGGATTATTTCAGGCAGCGTGCATTTTTGGATGAACTATGTTTTGTAGGGTTGTGCCTTGAAAATCCTGTGTCTCTAACTCATGGCACCTTGTGTAAAACGTGTGTTTAGCTTTTGTTTTATGTTATATGTGGATACACTCACAACTGTGTGCATGCTGTTGCACGTTGACTGAGAGTATTTCATATGGGCGGCAATTCTAGTTTAGCTATGTCTGTCTGTCACTGCTTCACATTGTGCAAATTGTGACTCTGAATTGGGCATTGTGTGTGAAATACATTACATTATTTGCAAAGGTTTATGCAACTATCTACATCTGAATAAGCTGTGTCCCTGATTGGTCCATGACAAATGAAATTATGTCATGTTGACTGTAATTTTGTATGAAGTATGTCTGTCAGGATTGTATGTGGTTGAAAATATGTTTCTAATTTGAGGCATGTTGTGTGAAATATGTTTTAATGTCTTACATTGTATTTGAGTATTTTTGAAACTGAGTACATGTGGAATGAGCTGTATCTCTGACAGCTGCATGTTGTATGAGGTAATTTCATACTGGGTGCATTATTCAGTGAGGTAAGTCTGTCACTGCTGTACTTTATATAAAATTTATCTATCACAAGGATATGTTTTATGTAGTGTGTGTATAACTGTTTTACAAGGTGTGCAGGTATATTCACAACTTGGTGCATGCTGTATTGAAAGTGTCCCTCACTGTTGCATGTTGAATGAGATTATAACATCATGGGTGCAGTTTGTAGGAGCTACATCTCTCACTGTTGCACATCATATGAAACGTGTCTAGCATGGAGCATATTTTGTGAAGTGTATGTTTGTTTTACATTGCTTGGGGGTCTTCTGACAACTAGATTTCCACTGTATGAAATGTGCATGTCAAAGTTTTGCAGGGAATGAGAAAATATCATTCTGGCTGCATTTGTGTATGAGCAATGTCAGTCACTGTTGCACATTGTGTAAAATGTGTCTCTTCCTTGGGCATGATGTGTAACACATGAATTCATGTGTATTATGTTGTATGCTAGTTTTTATGCCACTGGCTACATACTGAATGAGTTTAAACTGCTTTATAGTGTATGCTGGTGTTTATGCAACTGGGAGCATGCTGTATGAGATGTATTCCTGACTCTGGAGATATTGGTTTGGTTGGACATCATGAGCTCACTGTCCCAGGTAGGGAGAATTCCTAGACAGGGCCACCAGGATGCAGGTGAGAATCCAGGGAATGAAGTTGGCCATCTTCTACTCCAGGATTCTCTCTAGGCTCTTGTGGACCTGGTTGGGGGTCCATCTCGCCCTTGATAATGCTGAGGTTGACAATGCAGCAGTGGTTGTTCAGCAATCCTGGTCTTTGGACTCATTACTAGTTTTGGGACTGCAGCAGTGGCTCATAACAACTAGGACTGTGGTCATTGACATGCTGGCCACTAACTGGTCTGTGTTAAGGGGCTTGTAATTTGTCAAGAGGAAGTGGAGTCAGGGCATAGGAAAGGGTGAAACAATGAGGTCGATGAGGTAGTTTTTTTATGTGACTGGGGTAGCACAGGGTTGTGGTGCTGACCAACATGATAGTGGACACCAGCTTGTTGATCTGGGAGAAACCAGCTTCTGGATGTGCAAGCAGTCTAGAGTAATGCGGTTCAGAACTGTGTTGTCCATCAATACCATACTGTCTGAATTCTGAATCTGCCTCTTGAGAGTGAGATATAGGGCTGAACCACCATGTCACTCATTTATTCTTGGCAGGAAAATACTGAGTACATCTTTATCAGTTTCTTTGGGTGCCTGTCAATCAGTTGTGCTATTAGGTAGGAACCCAAGCCATATCCCGTACTCCCAGTGATGGAATGATACAGCACAAAACCTCTAGACTATCACCTCCATCTGCTTATCTGTCTATGATGTCAAAGTTGTCTTCATTGCTTTCTCTCCCTGGGAGAATCCACTAACCCAGTTGTTGCCAGTGCCTCCTCCATTTTTCAACAGGTAGATATTCTGTGGGTTGTAGACCTTGGCATATGGGGAGTCGAGAATAGAATGGTTCACCTGGTGCTCCAGGTCCACTAGCACTACCTGGGGAATATATTTCTCACCATCTGTCTTGTAGAAAAAGACATTCTTGTGGTCAGTGCTTTCAGTGGTGAACGCCTTCCTCCACCATGCCATAGGGGCTGATGTCATTCTCAATGCACAGTTGCTTCTGATACTTGAACCAAATCTGGTTGCTGCACTGGCTCAGCTACAAGATAATGACCTCCTGGGGCATTGCTATTCCAACATGGGAAACCAGCCCCAGTTGCGAGATGAATGAGAGTATTTCACTTTGGGTACATTTTTGAATGAAGTTTGTCTGATACTGTTGTATATTATAGAAAAGGTGTCTAACCTAAGGCATGTTGTGCGAAATGTGTTTAAATATTTTACCTTTTACGTGTTTGTTTTCCAAGTTGGTGCTTACTGAATTGGATATGTCCCTCACTGCTGCATATTAAATAGATCATTTCTTTATCAGGTGCATTTTAAGACGAGCTGTGTCTGTCACTGTAGCTCATAGTGTGAAGCTTGTCTTCCACTAAAGACAAGTTGTGTTAAATGTGTTTAATTGCTTTACATTGTATGAGGGTATTTTCACAAGTGGGTGCATGATGTTTGAAATGAGACCCTCACTGTTGAACGTTGAATGATATTATTTCCTATTGGGTGCATTTTGGATGAGCTGTGTCTCTCATTGTTGCCCGATATATAAACTGTGTCTCTAAATTGGAACATGTGCGACATGTGTGTTCCTCTGATATACGTTGTATGCTGTGTGAGTATTTATGACGTTATTCTTTCACTGTTCCCCCTTGGTTTAGTTAATACTGGGTGAATGTTTGGATGAGCTATGTCTGTCACTGTTGCACATTGTATGAAATTTGTCAGTAATCTAAGGCATAGTGTGTTAAATAGGCGTTTAACTGGTTTACTTTTTATGCAAGCTTTTTTTGTAACTGGATACATGCTGAATAAGCTGTCCCTCACTGTGGAATGTTGAAAGAGGTTCTTTCTTAATGGGTGTGTTTTTGGATGAAGTATGTTTTCCACTGCTTTGCACGTTGTAAAATAATGTGTCTCTAACTCTTGGCATCTTGTGTGAAACATGTTTTAAACTTTAGTTTTACGTTATATGTGGATGTTCTCAAAACTGTGTGCTTGCTGAAGCAGGTTGACTGAGACAATTTTATACGGGGTGCAATTCTGATTTAGCTGTGACTGCCAATGTTGTACACTCTGTAAAATGTAACTCTAAATAGGGAATGGGGTGTAAAATAAATTACATTGTATGTGAGTTTATGTAACTGGGTTCATGCCAAATGAGCTGCAAGGTTGAGTGTTGCATATCAAATGAGATAATTTTATGCTGGTTGAATTTTTGGATGAAGTGTATTTCTCATGATTGCACATGATAGAAAAATGTGTTTATAACTTGAGAAATGTGTGAATTTTGTGTTTTGTTGTATTACAGTGCATTTGAATATTTGGCAACTGGCTACATGCTGAATGAGCATGGTCCCTGACAGCTGGAGGTTGAATGAGATAACTCCATACCGAATGCATTTTTGGAAGTGGTAAGTCTGCTACTGTTGCAAGTTGTGTGAAATTTCTTTATAAACAAAAGGCTTGTGTGTAATGTATGCATAACTCTTTTACATTTTGTCTTGGTGTTTTTGCAACGGGGTGCATGCTGTATTAGAATTGTCCCTCGTTATTGCACATTGAATGAGATTATAAAATAATGAATGCAGTTTGGAGAAGCAACGTTCGTTAACTGTTGAACGTTGTATGAAATGTGAATTTAACATGGGATAGGTTGTGTAAAATGTGTGTTTAACTATTTTAAGTTGTATGTTGTTCTTCTCACAACTAGTTTTCTACTGTATGAAATGTGTCCCTCACTGTTGCACACGGAATGAGAGAATGTCATACTGGGTGCATTTTTGCAGTGGGTGCTGCTATGTCAGTCACTGTTGCACATTGTATAAAATTTGTCTCTTCCTAGGGCATATTGTGTGAAATAGGAGTTTGTGCATATAATGTTGTATGCCAGTGTTTATGCCACTTGGTACATGCTGAATGAGATAGGTGTTTAACTGCTTTACATGGTATGCAGGGGTTTACACAACTGGGTGCATGCTGTATGAGATGTATCCCTGACTGTGAGGAGATGATTGTGAGGTTGGCTATCATGAGTCTGCTGACCTGGTGGTCTGAGGGCAAGAAGGTAGACTTCCTAGACAGGGCCACTTGGATACTGACCAGGCTTCAGGGGATGAAGTTGGCCAAATTTCACTCCAGGATTATCTGCAGCCTCTTGTGGACCTGGGTGGCAGTCTACCTCTCCTTAGAAGAGTGGTAACGTAGCAGTGGTTGGTCTGGCAGTTACTGCCTGTGTACAGTATCACATGTTTTGGGGATGCAGCTGTTCCCTCATGACATCCAGGGACATGGTTTTCTGGACACTGGTCACCAACAGTAGGTTGTGTGGGGCCATATAACCATCATGGCGAAGCCAGGGTGTGGGAATAAGTTAGACAATGAGGTCATTGTTCAAGAGACTGAGGTAGCACAGGGTAGTGGTGCTAGTGAAATGATGGAGGACACCAGCTAGTTGATCGAGAGAAGACTAGGTTGTGAATGTGCAGGTAGTCTTGGCTATGTAGTTCCAGGCATGTTTCCCAGCACTATCAACACAGTCTGTGTTCAGGGTCAGAACCCTGAGCATGAGGAGTGAGTTGTAGGGTTGGACCACCATGCCACTCATTTTTTCCTGATAGGGAAACAGTGAGTACATCTGAACCAGCTTCATAGAGTACCTGTTGTTCAGTCACTTCAGGAGGTAGAAGCCCAGGCCAGAACCTGTACTTCCAGTGATGGAGTGACACAGCTCCAAACTGTCACTTCTATCTGTTTCTGTCTATGATGTCAAAGATGTCTTCGTGGCCTTTCTTTCCCTGGGAGAATCCACTGGCCCAGTCATTGCCTGCACCTCCTCCATGCTCTGACAGGTAGATGCTTTCTGTGTTGTAAAGCTTGGCACGGGGTAGTTGAGGATGGAGTGGCTCACCTGGGACTCCAGTTTCAGCAACACCTCCTGGGTAATGTAGACCTCTCTGCTTTGTAGAAAAAGACATCCTTGTGGTCAGTGCCCTTGGTGGAAAACTCTTTCCTCTATAATATCCTCAGGCTGATGCTATGTTCGGTGCACAACTTCCTCTAAAATTTGATCCCAATCTGCTTGCTACACAGGCCTAGGTGCAAGGTGATATTCTTCTGGGGCATTGCATTCTGACCTGAGTGCACCCACTCCAGCTGCACAATGAATGAGAATATTTCACTCTGGGTAAATTTTTAGATGATGTCTGACACTGTTGCACATTGTAAGAAATGCGTCTCTAACTTGGGGAATATTGTGTGAATTATATTTAACTCTTTTACTTTGTATGTTTTTATTTCCCAACTGGTTACATGCCAAATGGGGTGTTTACCTCACTTCTGCACATTGAATTAGATCATTTCATATGGGTGGCCAGCCCCCAAAAGATTTTTAAAGGGTCCCTGGAAGGTGGGGCAGCATCGGCGAATATTCTGGAGAAATAAGGGGAAAGAAAGAGACTGGACTCTGTCTAGTGCAGAAGTCGATTCTGTGGTAGGGATAGATATTAAAAGAAAGAAAGATGGAGGGATAAATATAAAGAGGAAGAAAGGGAAAGAAAGAAAGTGGGCAACTGTTTAATGAAATGAGCAGAAGCCGTTTATTGGGACCAACCATGAGTCTTTTATCCCAAATTTTCACATGTTAAATCACATGATTTTCACGTAAGCACAAGGCCAGGTGGGTGAGGCGCATCCCCCACCCACCAGATGTTTCCTTAGGCATGAGGAAGGACAATCCCAATCATATCACAAGACTCTTACATGAAAACAAAGCCAGGTAGGTGGGGGGCGTCCCCCACCCACCAGGCGTTTTCCCAAGCATGAGGAAGGACAGTCCCAAAGTTATGTCACTGTTCCTCATGTTTGGTTTATATTCCTCAAAAGCAATATAACTCACTAAAATCCTAATACCTTTCTTATCTGTGCTAATTTTACCTGTACTATAAACAACTCTTAATTATGGCTTAAACCAGTTCCTAAA
>NW_007247115.1:0-10450 GCF_000164805.1 Carlito syrichta
CAGTTAGGGTCAGTTCCCCTGATCTGCTGTGAAGGACAGTTCAGAATAACCTCGGTTCAGAAGTTTAGTCTATGTCTTTATGAAGCTTGTCTCTCCCGTTTCGGTGTTGTTACCTCGAATCGCCAGCAGGTGGTGCTATCTCATCTGCTCGCCCCAGAGGGGGTGGGACTGGACAGGAACAAGATGGCTGCCTGCCTCCGAGCAGGCAACAGGAGCCCCGCGCCGGGTGGGCAGGACAGTCTCCGTCGCAGGAGCGGTGGCAGCGATCCCAGCAGATCTTCCCTGAAGCGGTTTGATGTGGATCTCCTCCGGCCGGGTTGTGATATTCATTTCAATATTTATTTATTTTTAATTATTATATATATATTTTTTGAGTTGGAGTCTCACTTCGTCACCCAGGCTAGAGTGCAGTGGCACACTCATGGTCACCCCAGCATTGATCTGCTGGGCTCTGGCAATCCTTCCGCCTCAGCCTTCCAAATAGCCAGAACTATAGGCGCATGCTACCATGCCTGGCTAATTTTTTATTTATTTTAGAGATGAGGTCTCGCTAAGTTGCCTGGGCTGATCTTGAACCCGCGGGCTCAGGCAATCCACTTGCTTCAGCCTCCCAAAGTGTTGGGATTACAGGCTGAGCCACCGAGCCTGGCCTCATTTCAGTACTTAAATAACTCCTCTTTTGACCCAAATCCATGTAGCTCAAATTATGTCTAGTGCCACTGGACTTTCATCTTTAAACAAATGATATAGACAAATTGCTTACTTCTCACTCAAAATGACAGCAGTGTCCATAATTACAAGCGAGCAGTGAGGATATTTTTAAAAATTATGAAATAAATTTATGCATTGCAAAATTACAGCTAAAATTTTCAGCATTCAAATGAAGAAGAAAAGACAGGAATGATTTGGATAGAAAACCCAAGAGTAAATAAACAAAAGGAAATGTAAAAATATGTTCTAAACTGTAAGGCTACTAAAATCACCACACCCAGTCTATTCGCAAGAAGTAGGCAGTTCTGGAAAGCTGGAGTACTGTGAACTAGTTTTGCCAGATAAACCAGGCATGCCAAGCGAACGGGAACCTCAGTGGAAAAAAAGACACGTTTGAGTTTGCCAGGAGTGATGCCATGACCAACAAACCTTTCCTGAACCTCAGCCTAGGATTTGGTTCTGCCCATAGACCCAATGGCTAGGGCTCTGGACCGAGGGCTGGTGAGTCAGGGCCCATCCCCTGTGCATTTGAAGGCCAGGAGAAAGCACCACATTTTTATGTCAGAACACCTCCTGTGAGTGGGAGGCCCTTGCCATCAAGTGGACCATAAAATCTGTAGGGTTTTGTTTTTCATTATAAAATTCATGAGCTACTTTTTAGCCAGCTTGATTTGAGCATCACCTATATGGGAATCAACCTATCATGCAAGTAGGAATGGTAATCATTCGCATCTATAGAGTATTTTTTCCCTCTAAAAGCCCAAAGCTTCAGATTTTGAGCACATTGTTCTTTGGAGAAAGCACTCCCCTCAAGCAGAAGATTTTATTTTATCAGATAAAAGGATTTATGGACCACAAACAATGAGGATGATGGCAGATGTAGGGAAAAGTATTGAACACCAAGAGGCCTTCAGGATTAGAAATGAAATGACTGTTTTAGGAGATGGGAATGGGGAAAGTAGGTGAGGGCTTTTTGCAATTTCTGGTAAGTTCTAACTTTTAGCACTAAGTTACCTAGTTGCATTCGTTATACACAACTTTTTAGCATTAGGCATAAAACACAAGTTTATTGCCCCCAAATTTGAAAAATACAGATAAACAAAAAAGAGAATATGTAATTCCACGACTGGAATATAATCCCTGTTAATACTTCTGTGTCTCTCTCTCTCTCCAAACTTCTGTTGCTCTAACTCTCTCACCTTCTTTTTATACATAACTGTGCATACATGATCTCATTTTTATAATATGTATATTTAGATATATGCACGCATGTTAAAAATAGAGTCATACTGCACATACTATTTTTAGTGCCACTGGACTTTCATCTTAAAAAAATAATATAGGCAAATTGCTTACTTCTCACTTAAAATGACAGCAGGGCTCATAATTATAAGTGACCAGTCAGGATTTTTTTTTAAATTATGAAATAAATTTATGCATTGCAAAATTACAGCTAAAATTTTCAGCATTTAAATGAAGAAGAAAAGACAGGAATGATTTGGATAGAAATGATCACGGCTCACTGAAACTTCAGTCTCCTGGGCTCAGGCAATCCTTCCACCTCAGTCTCCTCAGTAGCTGGGACTACAGGTGTACAACAACATGCCCAGATAATTTTTTTTTATTTTTGTAGAGATGAGGCTTTGCTATATTGCCTAGGCTGGTCTCGAACTTTTGGGCTCAAGCAATCCTCCCACCTTAGCGTCCCAAATTACTGCGATTACAGGCGTGAGTCACCATGAACAGCCCCTGCCTTGCTGTTTTCTTAGCATCTAGAATAGTAACCTTCCTATGGTGGACACACAATAATTATCTGTTGATGGAATGAATATTGTTCCGGGTCAGTCAAGTATAAATATGTATACACACAGTATATTAGTAGATACTACAGTATAATTAAATGTGCAAATTAAACATACAAATGCAATTATCATTTTATAGTTCTGCCATCTATGCTCTGATCCCTAGGTCTGATCCCAGATCAAATGCTATCCCTCTATCAAATCCCCCTCAGCCTCCTCTCTGACTTATTTTTCCTTTCTCCCAGGTCTTCCTCTTATTCCCGTGGAGTGTTCTTTATTTCTTTTTGGCACTTAGCACTTTCCATCTTGCTTTATACATATTTTAGTCCTTGTTTCTCTTGATACATTGCAGCTTCAGTGTAGCATCTATGTCTGGTTTATCTTTGTAATAATAATAACAAAAAATATTTCTGTGTAATAATCATTTAATATATGTCAGGGACTGTACTAAGTACATGTGTATTGTATCCTGTAATATTCACAATAAACTCATAAAATTGGTAATATAATTGTCTTCATCTTATAGATGAGTTATCTGAGCCTTAGAAGGACTGTGACTTGTCCAAGGCAGAGATGAGCTTTGTTCTCAAGTCCATCTGATTCCAGAATCTGTGCTTTGAATGCACTATCCCCATGGCATCCTTACCTCTCATCTCCTGCTCCCAGATCATTGGCACCAGTGCCTTGTGTACATGGTAGTAGAAGCTCAATGAATTCTTGTTTAATGAGTAAATGAAACACAGGTTAAAAATTGGGCATGAGTTGGTGAATAATGGAAGGATAAATCCTGAGATCAGGATGTCCAAGTGACTTGGTCCAAGAACAAGGGAAAGTGAAAGCACAGATTTAGGAACATAGTCCAAAGAGGTTCCTTGAATTTTCTCCTGTTTGATAGCTCGAAGACATGAACATAACAAGCTTTTGTCTAGTAAAAATTAAAGGCAGTTTAGAAGGAGGTTCCAGTCCAGAACAAAAGTAAGAATTTGATGATGGCTGGGTGTAGTGGCTCGAGCCTGTAATTCCTGCACTTTAGGAAGCTGAGACAAGAGGATTGCCTGAGCTCAGGAGTTTGAGACCAGCCTGGGCAACTTGATGAGACCTCATCTCTACAATAAATCAAAAAATAAGCTGGGTGTGGTAGTATGCACGTGTAGTTCCAGCTACTTGGAAGGCTGAAGCAGAAGGATCATCTGAACTTAGCAGGTCAAGGCTGTGGTGGCCATGAGCGTGCCACTGCACTCTGGCCTGGGCAACAGAGTGAGACTATGACTAAAAAAAAAAAAAAAAAAGAACTTGATGGTAAAAACGGTGACTCTTCAGAAGGACTAAGGGAGTAATAACCAGATAAATAAAAAACTGGGGATTTAAAACTAGAAAGGTGAAAATGAGAGCTAATTCAACAGATAAATGGAAATTGGGATATTGTCACCAAGAAATTTCAGGGAAAATTCTAGAATCTTGAAGTAATGAACAGAAACTTGCCACACTATAAGAATGAGTCTTCATTCACTATAAGCAACAGAGGGATTTGAGCAGTAACAATTTTCTCTCCAGTTTTTCTAGCTTTAAAAGCAACCGACAAGCCGGGCTCGGTGGCTCAGTTTGTAATCCCGCGCCTTTGGGAGGCTGAGGTGAGTGGATTGCCTGAGCCCGCGGGTTCGAGACCCGCTTGGGAAACTTGGCGAGACCTCATCTCTACAATAAATCAAAAAATTAGCCGGGCATGGTAGTGCGCACCTGTAGTTCCAGCTACTTGGAAGGCTGAGGTGGAAGAATCGCTGGAGCCCAACGGGTTGAGGCTGCGTGGCTGGGAGCGGCCACTGCACTCCAGTCTGGGCAACGGAGTCAGACTCCAACTCAAAAAAAAACAAACAAAAAGCAACTGACACTTTCAGCACCCCACCGGCATCCCCTTGGCCCTTACAAGCAATGTGACTTCGGGAGGCCAGCACCTGCATGCCTCTGACTGTGGGCTTTCTCTAGCCCCTGGAACCTGCTCTGGTCATGTGGGTCACAGGCCAGAAGTGCCAGGGAATTAAGCCAAGCAGCCCTTAACCTGGCAGGAGCTGGTGGATAAGCACCCCAGCAACCTTGCCATTCTGATAGAGTAACTTAGAATAACGCTGCACTACCTCCCAGTGCTCTCTGGAGAGAAGAAACTTCAGCTGCCCCTACTCCCCACAATAAATTGCTTAATAACATATTATTTGTTGACTGCCTTATCTTTTCTGTTTCCCTTTCTTAGCCCTCCAACAGAGTTTCCTAGGATCACTTCCCAAATCAATTACTTGCTCTTAAATCCTTGTTTCAGAATCCTGCTTCTGTGGGGGAGGGAGTAGGGTACCCTTTGGGGGCAGAACATGTATACAGATACCTGATCCAGTTGCCCCTTATATCGGTTTTCTCCTACACAACATCTCCCCACTTAGGAATACTAGCAGAGAAGGCAGTTAAGAGACCAAAGTCTTGAAAATACAAAATGTGAAATCATTTCCCAGTATAATTCCATCATCATTTAAAAGACAAAGACAAAATTAAGAGGGCCATATATGCCAGGGTCCCAGCACTGACATAGATTTTTTTCCCAAAGCTTTTTAAAAAATAGGCAGGGCTTGGTGGCTCAGCTTGTAATTCCAGCACTTTGGGAGGCCAAGGTGAGTGGATTGCCTGAGCCCGCGGGTTTGAGACCAGTCGGTAGTTCCGGCTACTTGGAAGGCTAGGGCAGAGGATCGCCAGAGCCCAGCAGATCAATGCCGGGGTGGCTGTGAGTCAGCCACTGTACTCCAGCCTGAGTAACAGAGTGAGACTCCACCTCGAAAAATAAAAAAAAATGTACATCTGCTACTAAAAGATACATAAAATAGTCCCATGGTCTTATACATTTAGGAAATGTTGGTTTAAACAAAGTCAATCTGGATTTTTACAGCAGGAATTCTTCTAACCTTTTATATGCTGATGGAGTGCTCAACATACCCAAAAGGGGATACAGCATAGACCATCTCCCAGATTATTTGTCCATGAGCCTCTTGGGCTGGTGGCCCACAGAAGACACAAAGGGAAACCCTGCCTGTCTCCAAAATAATCCATAGACAGCCCATCCACAGTCCAGTCGTGCCTCCTTTTCAGCCCCATGTCCCACCACCCTTTCCTTTTATCGGCCCCCATCCAGTGCCCAGGTGTTAAAACAAAAGTGTTTCTCAGAACTCTCCAAGCATGTCCTCTGGGCCATCGTCTCCACTCATTCCTCTATGCATGCTTCTTCACTGCCCAAGATGCCGTCTTTACTCATACCTGGTGAGTCCTCCTTAACTGATCTTTCCAGGTCCACCCAGAGATGACTTCTTTTGAGCAAAGTTTTCCAGAAATTCCACATACTCCTTCATGTTCCCACCATTTTGCACAAGACCTAGAACCTACCTATCACGTATGCAGATGAATAAATGCAAAGAACACAGGCCAGAAGCAAGGTATAAAGAAGTGAAGTGATCCTGGACAAGTCACACTTCTGTGAGTTCAAAGCCAAGGAGAGAGTGTGGTCCTCTCTCTCATAGTCCAGGTTCATTCCACTACCTGTCCATATCTAAGAAATTCAAAGATGTTATTTGGGGAATCTAATTATTCTTTTAAAAAAAATTGTGGTTAAATAGGTATAACATAGTTTTTTTCAGCTTAACCAATTTTAAGTGTACAGTTTTGTAGTATTAAGTATATTCATATTGTGCAAACAATCTTCAGAACTCTTTTCACTTTTCAAACTTCATCATTAAACTCTCTACCCATTAAACAACAGCTTTCTGGTTCTTCCCCTCAGCCCCTGGCAACCATCATTATACTTTTAGTCTTATGGATTTGACTACTCCAGGTACTGCACATAAATGAAATCATACAGTATTTTCTTTTTGTGACTAGAGTATTTCATTTAGCATAATGTCCTCAAATTTTATCCATGGACTGGACATGGTGGCTCACACCTGTAATCCCAGCACTTTGGGAGACAGAGGCAAGAGGATTGCCTGAGCCTCAGGGTTTGAGACCAGTCTTGGCAACATCATCATCTACAACAAATAAAAAAATTATCTGGGCATGGTGGTGCATGCCTGCGGTTCCAGCTACTTGGAAGGCTGAGGTGAAAGGATCGCCTGAGCCCAGCAGGTCGAGACTGACCAGTTGCCGTGAGCATGCCACTGCCTTCCGACCTGGGCCACAGAGTGAGACTGCAACTAAAAAAAAAATATCATCCATGTTGTAGAATGTATCAGAATTTCCTTCCTTTTCAAGGCTGAATAATATTCCATTGTATGTATACTCCACATTCTGTTTCTACATGCATCCATCAGGGGACACTTTGGTTGCTTTCGTCACCTTGTTGTGAATAAACGCTACTATGAACATGGATGGGCAAATATTTCCTCGAGACTCTGCTTTCGATTCTTTTGGGTATATTTGGTAATTCTTCTTTTTGAGCACTCTGAAATTTTACTGTTTTCTTTTATGATCAGAAAGATACTGAATAATAACATAACTTCTCTCTTGGTTAGTTATAACCACAAAGTATAAAATCAGAAATTTAATCAATAAAAATATAGTGCTAATTAAAACATTTTGATTACCTGTGACAGAAAAGAAGTCGTGCCAGCAAATGAGGAGATTTATTGGAAAGGTTTGAGAGTATCTCATGGCAGGAACCCAGTGAAGAGTCGACCTCATAGGAAGACCAGCACTACTGGGCCTTAGGAATAACTGGAACCAAGTGTCCTGGGGACTTTGCATCTCTACATCTCTCCTTTCTGCATGCCTGCTCCATTTTTCTCTCACTGCACACTGGCTCCACCTAGAAGGAAAGTGGCATCCATCTCCCCTAACTTTCACATCTGTGGCCTCACCCCTGTAAATAGACTGGCCTAACTGTCTCTCTCTCCGTCCCAAAATCTTGGAGAAAAAACACATTGCCCCTGTTTTTTGTTAGACTCCCATTTCCCCAGTGAAGTTTGGCTAGGAAAACATTGTCAAATTGCACAAAATGGCAGCTGCCAGTGCAATGACCTGGACATGTGTGTTGGGAAGGGCAGGTAGTTACCAAAATGTTACAGGCTCTCCATGAGTGTAAGTCCACTAACACCCCAGCAGAAGTGCTGCAGGATGAAAGGCAACGGGATGACAAAGTCTCTACGCCCCTCCCCTCATGAGCACTCTCACGGGGTTAAGAAGGAGGGGTTGTGGAGAGATCAGTGAGCTCTGGAGTAGAAAAACACATTAATCAAAGTCTTGTCTCACCAACCAAATGAACCCCTAGATAGAGACAGGAAAAAGACCTGCTAGCCCTGAGATCCCTATAGACAAGTTTTTATGTCATATAGCAAGTCCAATAAAAGAGTCAGGAAAAGGAAAAGAAAAATTAGGTTTCCCACAATATCAAGCAAGGCCAGAGGTCAATATTAAAAGGAAACAATAGCGACGCCCAGAGAGATGCTGGATGGTAACATTTTCAGGAGAGAATGCCCAGGCCAGTTACCTCCAAGGCATCTTATTTGATAATTAGGTGGAGAAATGCAGTTAGAAAGGAGATATAAAACTATCACTAAGAATCAAAGCTACACCCCACATCACTTGAGGCCTGTCTCTGGTAAAACGTTTCTCCTGTTTGTTCATCGATTCTGAATGTTAAGTAAGTCTTTCCAGCAGTGGTTCCAGGGTGCTGGAGCAATGAATCTCAGACAGCAAATGAAAAATGAGGCCTGCAAAGTTCAGGCAATAATAGAAAATTAAATCTTAACTGAGCTGCTGTAAATATCACAACCGAAAAAACAGAGTGCATCAGCAAACTGTGCTGGCAGTGAGAGTAATGAATTTCTCCTCTCTGGACAAAATTATCAGCGGTGCATAATAGAGTAGTCTCAGGTTTAGGGTGAGAAGGGGTTGATGAAGAAAGAGAGAGAGAAAGACAGAGAAAGGAGAAAACAAGTGGTATATATAAGTTAACGTATCTCTTTAGTAAAGAGCACATTTTCTGAGCCAAAGCCAACAGCCCAGCTCATATGTCCCTCTTATGGTAACTCACCTAATGCAAACTTCCACAGTCCATTACCTGTGGCTCTTTTATCACACTCACCATTTTAGGTTATCTGTAATTATTTGTAGACTTGTTTGATCTCCACAATGAGATCATAAATCCCTGCAAGGCAAAGGAGAGGACTTGTGTTCTTTGTTTATCTTCATATGCCCCATAATATCCAGAGAAACTAATATTTATTAACTGTTCCAATATGCTGTACCCTGTGGGAGACATTGTAGTGTCATCTTCCTATGGGGTCCTCCTACATACCCGGCAAGGAAGGCAAGGAGGATGATCACTAAAGCTCAGAACGGTAAGTAATTTACCCAAATTCACACCATGACAGAGCTGAGAGTTTAACTTGTCTCAACTTTCTCAAAGCTGTGTCCCATGGTAGATGTTTTACAACGTATTATTTCAATTAATCCTCTACAACCCAGGAGTTTGGTGGTATTACTATCCTTATCTAATAGACGGGGAAACTGAGGCACAGAAAGGTTAATAAAATTGCATAAAATCTGATGACTTATGGTAAGTGGTGGTATCAAGATGCTAATGCAACCTGCCAGACTCTAGGGTGTGTCCTCTTAATCATTATTCTATATTGATTTCAAAATTAAAAAAAATAAAACGTAAACACACACACACATATTCACCCAAGTTACCATGTTTTGAGCAACTATTCTGTTCCAGGTTTTGTGAATTTTGTAATTTAATTCTTTTTACGACCCTCAGGGCAAAGCAAGTAGTCAATACACTGTGGAATAAATGAAGAATTGTAGATAAAAATATATATATATAGCCATAACTATCACCAACTGCTAAAGTAAGAAAAATCCAAGGACTCCTCCGTGCTTGAATTGGCAACACCATTGGCCCCAAGCTATGAAGGACTGGGGAAAATAAATGAGTATCAGAAACAAAGACACATGAGAGCAGTCCACAGAAAGAAAAGATTTTAGCTTGAAAAATGGGTGTTGTACAAAATCAATAACTACCAACCTATATAAGACAGGCTTCTCTTGCTGTGATAGCATTTTAAATGAACTGTGCCAGAAAATCAGCATTTACAAAGACAACAAACAGAAGCCTCCAACTTAGGCTTCCATTTTGTATCAAAAACATAGCCCTCTTAAGCAGATGACAAATCTTCTGTGGGATACATTCAGGTAAATTAGATGATGATATGGTAGCTTTGGGAGAGTAGAGAGACTTGAACAAAAATTTAAAATGCCTTGGTTCTACTCTGGTTTTTCTATCTTTCTTTGTCATTTGTGCTCTGCATCAACTGTTTTTCTGCCACCCCAGAGGCTAGGCATGGCCCTATGACTCGCTGGGGCCAATGAAGTATAACCAGCAGTGATGTGACACTTTTAGGCAGAAGCTTCAAGAATCAGCACATGGTTTGCAATGCTTTTTCTCTTCTGTCATGATGACAGATGATGTTCTAGAAGGAATTTTTCTGTAACTCAGCATCACTAAGTAGAAAAGACATGGCACAGAGCCCCCAGATCACAGTGGAAACTATATGCATGGCAAAAAAAATTTGCTGTTTTAAGCTACTGAGATTATTGTTGTTTGTTACTGCAGCATAATTTACCCTGGTCTGATTGATATACAAACCACTAACCCTGAGCAAGTAATTTTACCTGTTTGTTAGTATCCTCATCTGCAAACCAAAGGGATTAGACTAGAAGAGGGGTCATTAACCTGGGGGCCCATGAGTGAGCTTCATGATGACAATGATATTTTAAAAAATTATAGGGCCGGGCTCAGTGGCTCAGCCTGTAATCCCGCGCCTTTGGGAGGCTGAGGTGAGTGGATTGCCTGAGTCCACGGGTTCGAGACCCGCCTGGGCAGGCGAGACCTCATCTCTACAATAAAT